>NC_139848.1:16277952-16282952 GCF_963691815.1 Echiichthys vipera | reverse complement strand
CCTGATTTTCACACTTATTTGAAATTTAATTAATAATTAATTAAATTATTGGAAAATCATGTCCAACTCTGAAGAAGATCTGGGGATATGAAATCCCTCACAGTGTAAAGGGGAGAAATGGACTGCCGTTACTTTATTTTATAAATGAAAAATGAAGATGCTGATGTTAATTTATATGTTTTTATAAAGTAAAGATAAGTGGTTATTAATAAATGGGAATTTTTCATTTATTTTAAAAATACTACTAATTATAGAGAAAGGGTGGGACTAAAGAAATGATACTTCTTCCTACTCCTTTTCAAATGTGTGAATTAACTTTTTCTTCATTTTTCTTTTGTTTAAGATGGTGAGATCATTTTGCTTTATATTTATTTTTATAATAATTTGTATGTTTTTGTTTTCTGCTACTTAATTACATTGTATACATGTATGAATGCACAAATATCTGCTTTATTTAAAATGTATATTTCATGCTGTTCATTTTTTTTATTCATGCGTTTTCAAGCATGTCAGTTGAGATTTTGTGTGTTTTAGAATTTAGCTGTTTTTCAATCAAATATTTCATATAAAGCATCACTGTGGCTGTCTTTACTTGGTAAGGGAAGAACTAGTCATTAAGAAATGATTTTATTCAATATTATAATCTATTACTGTGTTTACTTTATGGGTGAAGTAATAGTGATACAAAATAAATGAATTAAAGATTATAATCATTAATGTGCTCAGCTGTATGCTTACACATCAACACAATACATTAATGAAACCTTAGTGTAATACTAACATCATTTTGGAAATGAATATCTTTCTTGTGTGATTATTTAAAGGGTGTTCTTTATGTAAATCACTGTCTAGTGTTTAATATATTATTTGTATTGCTATTATTATTAAGTTCAATTCAAGTTATATTATTATCACTGCTACTTTAGTTGGATTTCTTTTTTACCAGCAGCAGCATGTAAAAGTTGCATTATTGTCCCTTCTTTAAACAATATGGTTTCATCATCTAATTATCATCCTAAACAATTCTTTCTACAAACAAATTGTGATTAGTTTCAACGAATGAATCTGATAGTTTTGTGTTATGAACGCATGTTGTAGTTTAATATTTTTGGTTATATATGACTTTTATTGGTTGACGCATGCAGGGATCGAACTTGTGACTTGCTTGCAGGGCCTTTTTTTAAGGAGAGTCCTCTATACCTATACGCGGGTGGCTAACCACTACACCACCGTGTAGCCCCTGCCCTGTGTGTGTTCCCTAAGTTTACTGAGGATGAGATGATGTAAGCCTGATTTTCACACTTATTTGGTTTATTATTATTTTGTATATGAAAATGATTACTTTCCACTTGTTGACCCTGTTTGTTCCTGTCTGTGATCGAGGCTGTCATCATTTACTGTCCTCTTGATATTTGAAGTGAAGTTATCAGGGTTACAACAAACTGTTTCTTCTGACATTTAAAGTTTTCTTTAAAAAATGACTGCATCATTTACTGTTGTCATCTTGAGGTAATTATTTAATAGACAAGACGTACAAAGTATAAGTCTCTCTTTCTATCATCATTATGCATGTTTGAAAAATATATTAAATGTGCAATTTGCAATGTGTTTGGAAACTCCTGGCATTAAAAAGGCAACAGGGGGTTCAACGCAACACCGATTCATTTACAATGAACGTCTTGTTACAGTTTATCGGGGCAGAAAGCAGTTCACAGCCACTCTGCACATCCAGGGCTGTATTTAGTTTGAACTGCACGCTGTGTATTGTTGTATATTGTGTATAACTACGTTTAACCACAATGTCCCTTGCACTCTGTCACGTTAGTTATAGTTTGATTCATTTTATGTAAGCTTTCTTTTGATTTGATTTACGTCTTTATGCTTATTGTTACTCTGATCCTTTTCTATCTTTGTATTGAAACTATAATTTCCCTCGGGAGGAATAAAACTTCTTGAATCTTGAATCTTGAATCATAGGGCTCTTCACAGACGATGTTATTGTGACCTTACAGGATGAAGACTTAACATTTCCTAATCTAATGACAATAACAGATGACTTTGGTAATTACTTTAGGCTACAAATGAAACATGACAAAACCACAAATTCTCACATTCAACTCTTCTCCTCTGGCAATAAATCAGAGAAAATTAAATGAGATTAAATGGAAGAGTCTGGTATTAAAATATCAAAGATATCATATTAACACGTGGAAATAACAATAAGCATGTCACTAACAATATAAAAACATATGTCAGCTGGTGGTCAGCGTTCAACACAGATTTTGGGACAAGAAACGAGGTCATCAAAATTTATAAACTACTGAGATTGTTATATCTTTTTCAATTAAATCCGCAAATGATGCCCGAAAAAAAATTCAGGAGCAAGGAGCAAATGGATATCAAGGTTTATCAAGACTGAGGGTCAGTAATAAAACGCTTCAACTAAATACCAAGGAGGGTAGACTGTCCCTGCCTATACTGAGGGTATGTTTCTACGCAGACTATCAGAATATCAGCAGCATGTACACTTCTTCACGGTGGGCAGACGTTTTTTTTCACAATTTGATCCAGGAAATAAAGACTTTTTTTAGAGAACTATAAATAAGCAATTAACATGATAAAATAATAAACCAGAAATATCCACAGACGGGAATACAGAAATAGAAATCCTAACACAAGATTATAAAAAGGAGCAAAAAAAAAAGATATGATGATCCAAAATATATCAGGGCTTCCAGAATCAGAATGAAAATAACACAGGATATATTAAAGCAAAAACAGGAGAAAGAACTGAAGATAAAAATGTCAGAGGAGGATTGGTGTTCTATGTGGAAAGCACAGCATTCATCCACAAGCTCCAAGAAGAGGATAAAATTCGGCTGAAGGAATTTAACTGGCTTCTCTATAACCCCACATTCAGTCACAAGTTTTGGAGGCAGTGTGGAAACATGGACGCCAATTGCTCCTATGAATTCTGGCCATGCCCAATGATTCAAATATTTAGTGGAAAATCATGTCCAACTCTGAAGAAGATCTGGGGATATGAAATCCCTCACAGTGTAAAGGGGAGAAATGGACTGCCGTTATTACAGAAGTAGATGACGCAACATGCTCAGGGGCTTTGAGCAATTATTGACAGCGGATATAATACGAAACAACTCTACGGGTGTGGGCCCCATCCTTTGAAAAAGTGAAAACTGACCTGAACATGGGTGGGATCAGAGGACGAGGCCTTAAAAAGCCTTCTTCTTGTCCTCCTCCATTCTTCTCTTGTAGTGGTCCGGCTCTAAAAGCACACAGAGATATTCAGTCACAGATGTCTCATTTTGTTTCTTTCCCATCCACCTAGTTCTGAGAATATGCTGGATGTTAGAATGAAAATAGCTGCATCCCTTATCTACCGAACGCTGCGTTTTACACTTTGTCCAGCCAACAAGGTCACACTGACCTCAGCAGACTGTCTCAGTAAAAGTACTAATATGACACTGTGAAAAGACTGTGTCTCATTAAAAGTACCTCAGACTCACTCATTGATATATGTTAGCCCCTGGTTACCCGGGAGTGTGCCCTGTCAATTTCAGCTTTTAATCTCAGTGCCATGGGTCACAGCATTGTCTGTGTTGGGCTGAACATTTGGATTCCTCACATGTGTCGCATGGTCATTACGTGTGCCAAATTTGAAGCAAACAGGAGAAGGTCACATTTTCGCCTCATAGACATTTTGAGCCTCAAACTCATTTTTGGTCAAAATGGAAGTTTGTCCAATCTCCAAAGGGCCAACTACCCAAGAGCTTGTATGTATGAGCTTATATGTCTGCCACAAGAAATGTCCGCTTTCCACTTTAAATACACAAATCCACTTCAAAGGTATGCACTTTGGACAGCTGATAACTTAGGCTGAATGAGTAAAGGCCATTTTACCCACAAGTCCTTCAAAATGACTGCTTTAAAAAAATGGTTGACATTTTTTGTGATAAATAACATAATCTCATCTCATCTCATCCATAACAGCTTATCCCAGGTCGGGTCGTGGTGGCAGCAGCTTTAGCAGGGGAACCCAAACATCCCTTTCCCGGGCCACATTAACCAGCTCTAACTGGGGGATCCCGAGGCGTTCGCAGGCCAGTGTTGAGCTGGACGTGACTGGACGCCCAGGGGGCATCCTTACTAGATGCCCTAACCATCTCAACTGTCTCTCTCTGTCTCTCTCTGTGTCTCTCTGTCTCTCTCTCTGTCCGTCTCTCTCTCTCTCTCTGTCCGTCTCTCTCTCTGTCTCTGTCCGTCTCTCTCTCTCTCTCTGTCTCTGTGTCTCTCTGTCTCTCTCTCTCTCTGTCTCTGTCTCTGTCTCTCTGTCTGTCTGTCTCTCTCTCTGTCTGTCTGTGTCTCTCTCTCTCTCTCTCTCTCTCTCTCTCTCTCTCTCTCTCTCTCTCTCTCTCTCTCTCTCTCTCTCTCTCTCTCTCTCTCTCTCTCTCTCTCTTTTTTTTATACCGAAACCGGTAGAACCACCAGGAAAGGTAGGGGAGGCGGCGGCGCGCGCTCAGCCCATGCCGAGCCCGGGGCCACTCTGGCGGGTTGGGAGGCCTGGGCAGAGACCCCTCTGCTGCTCCGGGGCTCCCGGCGGGCCGGCGGTCCTTTATTAAATGCGGGGTTTCGTGCTGTTTCCCCCGCTTATGGCCATACCACCCGCAGCACGCCCGATCTCGTCCGATCTCGGAAGCTAAGCAGGGTCGGGCCTGGTTAGTACTTGGATGGGAGACTGCCTGGGAATACCAGGTGCTATAAGCGTTTTGTCATTGTGGTCTGGGGAAACGGGTGCTGGTAAACCCTCCCCGTCGCCCCGCTATTGCATGCACCGACTGCTGCAGCCAGCAGACGAGCTCTGACCTGGGCAGAGACAGGCAGGCGCTGGCCTAGACTACCAGGGCCTCTACCCTGACTGCTGCAGCCAGCAGAAGAGCTCTGACCTGGGCAGAGACAGGCAGGCGCTGGCTCATACTTCC
>NC_139848.1:16045452-16245452 GCF_963691815.1 Echiichthys vipera | reverse complement strand
GCTCTGTGTTTGGCGCCCCTGGTTGTACATGCTAGCTCCAGGGGAAAGGAGGGAGGCAGGCCGTTTGCCTGTCCGCCCCGTGGGCCTGGGCCTCGGCCTCGGCCTCGGCCCCGGCCCACACCCACTGGAAGTGTGGACTTAGGTTATTTTTCACTCTGTGTTTGGCGCCCCTGGTTGTACATTCTAGCTCCAGGGGAAAGGGGGGAGGCAGGCCGGTTGCCTGACCGCCCCGTAGGCCCCGGCGTCGGCCCCAGCCCCGGCCCCGGCCCCGGCCCACACTCGCTGGAAGTGTGGACTCTGGTTATTTTCACTCTGCTTTTTGGCGCCCCTGGTTTTACATGCTAGCTCCAGGGGAAAGGGGGGAGGCAGGCCGGTTGCCTGTCCGCCCCGTAGGCCAATGGGGCTCGGACTCGGCAGCGGCAGCGGCCCGCACCCACTGGAAGTGTGGACTTGGGTTATTTTCACTCTGCGTTTGGCGCCCCTGGTTGTTCATTCTAGCTCCAGGGTAGAGGAGGGAGGCAGGCCGGTTGCCTGTCCGCCCCGTGGGCCTCGGCCCCGGCCCCGGCCCACACTCGCTGGAAGTGTGGACTTGGGTTATTTTCACTCTGCGTTTGGCGCCCCTGGTTGTTCATTCTAGCTCCAGGGTAGAGGAGGAGGCAGGCCTGTTGCCGGTTGCCAGTTGCCAGTTGCCGGTTGCCGGTTGCCGGTTGCCGGTTGCCGGTTGCCGGTTGCCGGTTGTTGAGAGATCCGTTCGGTCAGTGAAGTTCGAGCGGAGCTGAGGACCGGACGGAAGCGTCAAAGTACACTTCGACTTCCGTTGTGCCGTGTCAGGCACTCGGGCAACAATCCCTGAAAGTTTCGGCCCTCGGCTCAGGAAGCCTATGTTTTCAAAAACTGGGTTTCCGATTTTGTGCCGGCTGTACATTCGGATTCTGAGCGCAGGTCAAAAAACACCGGGCGAAGGCAACCATTTCAAAATTTCCCACCTTCGACTCGGTGAAAAAACGGGGATTGCCAGACAGTGGAGCGACGCGGAGCCATAATTTTGTACGTTTTTACGGGGTTTCAACGGTCATTCCCCTGGTTCTCTTAAAGTCAGGGGAGACGCGGAGCTCCTCTATCCCCCTCAAGAGGCTCGATTTTCTGACTTTTTAACGGGTTATACCGGATCTCACCCTGGTGTGGCGGGGGGGCATATTTTGTTTTCTGCTTTTCTGTTTTTCCTCTGAAGAAGAGTGATTTTGATTTTGTTTGCTTATTTGTCAGCCTTGTTTTTAGGAGAAGCTTATTTTTTAGCCCCTTTGTTTTCCTTCTGTTCGGAGTGTCTTTGTTTTGTGTTTTTACTAGCTCAGTGCAGCTTAAGTTTGTTTTTCAGGTTTTTACGAGCTGTGGTTTCAGAATAAAAGCCAGCAAAACTTGTTCACCTTCGCATCTGAGTCCACATCCCTGCCCAGGCCTGACAATTTCAATATTTTAACCATCAATATTTTGCTTCTATGTATTCTTTGCTGTTTGTATGGTCATAGTGGTTTAAAATAATATGGTCTTGCAAGTATAGGAATCCTAATTTTGATAAGTAAGACAAAGTTCAGGGTCAGTTCCATTATTCTACAGGCCAGCCCAATCTTTAGCAGAAACCATTTCAGCCTACCAGGAGTTTCACCTCTGAACCTCTAGCTAGCTCTATGGGGTTGTGTTATAAAACCCTTTTAAATATGTGTCAGAAAATGGACCATTGTTCAAAATTCCAATAAAATATATTGGCATTAGCTTGTCAATTAGTTGGGCTTTTATTTTGAAAGTTCATACCACAACGTCCGTACATTCCCTTCGACAGTATTTTTCTTTTATTGGTCGTCTTTCGGTATGTATCCGAGGATTGCTTTTAAAAAAAATCAGTTATAAGACGCTATTACCGTAGTGGCCAGTATGTACACGTAAAGCAAAAACCTTGGTCGGTTGGCTTGACTGTCGTTCATGAACATGTATTAGACCCACAAGTTAAAATTAAGTAATTTCTCCTCTACAACGTGTCCACGTTGAGAACATGAAGTGAACTAAAGAGACCCCAGGCATCCAGGAGAACACATTAACATTAATGAAGTTAACTAGGACCCACTAACACCGCCAAAAAATGTGCCAAGGACAAAAGTGAAAGTTAAAACTTACAGCACTTTTTACAGACAAAAACAAGGCTTTGCCATGGGTTCATTAGTATCCCCTATTGTGGCGGAGGTAGAGGAAAAGGTCTTGAACTTATTCAAAGAAATAAAACCAAGCCATTTGTTCTGATATGTGGACGACACATGGGTTAAAATCAAATCCAAAGAGATGCAAACTTTTACTGAACATTTAAACTCATTTAACAGAAACATCATGTTAACTAGAGAAGAAGTCAAGGACAACAGTTTGCCTTTCTTAGACTGTGACGTACATATGGATAATGACAGGAGCCTCCACATAGGGGTATACAGAAAACCCACTCACACAGATCAGCATCTACTGTTTGACTCCCACCACCCCCGGAACACAAGCTTGGAGTTATCAGAACCCTGCAACACAGAGCTGATAATGTACCAACCAGCTCACAGGCCCAAGGGGATGAAGGCAAACACCTGAGAGGTGCCCTCACAACTTGTGGCTACCCCAGCTGGACCTTTGTGAAAACGGCAGCTGCTTCCATAAAGAAAACCAGAGGTTGAAAAAGAAAAAGAAAACAAGAGAAACAACATAGTCATTCTGTATGTGGCTGGGGTATCAGAGAAACTCAGGAGGATCTTCAAAAAACACTGCATCCCTGTGTATTTCAAACCCAGTAACACACTCAGACAGAGACTAGTACATCCCAAGGACAGAACACCACACACCCACAAGAGCAATCTGGTTTATGCTGTCCAATGCAAGGACGAATGCAAGGATACATTGGATAAACAAATCAACCACTGCATAAACGCATGGCCCAACACAGGAGAGCTAACTCCTCAGGTCTGGACTCTGCTGTCCACTTACATCTCAAGGAGAAAGCCCACTCCTTTGATGACAACAATGTCCACATCCTTGACAGAGAGGACAGATGGTTTGAAAGAGGAGCATGGCCGCACTCACACTGTCCATCCGTACCGTGCCCCGTGCTTTAGGGTACTTCTCCCCCCCTCCCTCTCCCCCGTGCCCCAGGCCCGTTTGTACTCACACTACCTGGGCCTCGCGCGAATGCTTCTTGCCTGCCTGTAGGTCATCATGGTGTGACACGTCACATGCATTAATTGACGGCATCGCGGTCCGTGGCCAGCAAGTGTGCCGCAGCTAGGCGCGGTAAGAATGCACTCACACTGGTCAAATGACCTAGACTTTACCCTTAAAACCTGTTTAATATCACTTCAGAGTTAAAAGTTGGCTTAAATGGTACTTTTACCAATATTGATAATATATAATCAAACAAAATGTTCTGCTCTTAGTCCTAAATGCAACTGGAAGATACATCGTGTAAAACCTTGGATCTTACTGATTTGATTATTGAGACTGTTAATAATAGTGTGCTCATCATTAATGGTTAATGTTTCTCAATAATATTGATTTAAGTTTAGTTTGAGTGGTCAATAATGTCCCATTGTTTCCTGCAGATGTCCAGAAGCTGTTGGTGGTTAAAGAAAAGGTTCCTCCTCAGCAGCAGGAGTGGATTTCCAGTCTGGACCAGGAGATTAAACACATTAAAGAGGACCAGAAGGACTTCTGGACCAGTCAAGAGGGAGAGCAGCTTCAAGATCATGATATCACCAAGTCCCCATCCACTTCTGTCCCTGGGAAGAGTGAAGATGATGAAGAGAAACCTCAGTCCTCACAGCTGAGAGCATTGATGAAGCAGCAACTAACTGCAGCTGTTGAAAAGATATTTGGGCTGCTTGAAAGAACGATAGCAGAGTACGAGGAGGAACTTTGTCCTTCAAAAGAGGAAAACAAGCTACCAGAGAAACTACTGGATGCTGTTTTTCAACCCTCAGCTTCAGTTACACCGAGCAGGTTTGTTCCCATTTGCTTTTCTGCACCGAACTTAAGTCTCTCTTAAGATATCATAATGGACGGTGAGGTTTTCCACCACATGAGTTCTGCTCTACATGGGGGCAGTGGCATTAATAACATTTATAACATTATAAATGAATCTGTGCACGTGGTAAGCCCATGGAATATACAAGTGTTAAGTGTTCTCATGCTATTAGCATTGATCTGGCTACGTTTCATATATTTACCGATTCTAATAGAAAAGTCAGTCCTGGTAAACATATGTAATCATAAGTATTTGCCACTAGGCAAGGGAAGTTTTTTTGTATGAAATGTCATTATTAAAACATAAAAGATGGTTACAGTTACAGAAGTTACAGTGAAGTTTACTGTAAAGCAGCGACAAATAAAAAAGTCTTCAGTCTTGATTTAAAAGAACTATGAGTTGCAGCCGACCTGCAGTTTTCTAGAAGTTTGTACAGATTTGTGGAGCCCAAAAACTGAATTCTGCCTCTCAATGTTTAGTCCTGACCGTGGGTACACAGAGCAGACCTGTCCCCGACGATCAGAGATGTCTGGATGGTGCATAGCTGAGCAGAAGATCTGAAATGTATTTTGATCCTAAACCATTCACTGCTTTGTAAACCAACAGAAGTATTTTGAAATAAATTATTTGACAGACAGGAAGCCAGTGTAAGATCTGAAGACTGGAGTGATATGATAGACTTTTTTGGTCTTAGTGAGGACTCGAGCAGCAGCGTTCTGAATAAACTGCTCCTATCTGATGGACTTTTTAGGGAGACCTTTAAAGACACTGTTACAGTAGCCGAGCCTGCTGATGATGAATGCATGAATTTTCTTTAAACATCACTCTGCACAGAGAAAGCACTCTCAAAGAAAACACAGGAATGATCAGAAAGAGCAACATCTATCACAGCAACCTTAGAAATGCTCACAACCTTGGACATGACTAAATGTGTGACATTTATTACGTGTGGGCTCGGTTACATGCTGAATAAATCCATGGTTATCAATGATAGAATAAAGTTCTTTAGTCCCTCTGCCATGAAGTTTTTCAACATGAATGTTAAAATCACCAACAATAACTACACAGTCAAGGTAAATACAGATCATAGACAGAAGCTCTGGAAATTCTTCAAAAGAGGTTGCACACTATTAGCCTGTAGACATTTAGAAATATAACTCCGGTGGAAGAATCGGGGTTAAGAGCCACATATTCAAAGGAGGTTTGGAAGGAAGGAAGTTTCCAAAAGATATCTGCTTGCATTGGAGCTGATTCAATAAGAACAGTACCACTGTTGTCCCGATTTAACCAGGTTTCAGTTAAAAATAAACAATCAAGATTGTGCTTGATAATGAAATCATTGATTTAAAGACCTGATATTTAATAAGGCTAGATTTAGTGTGTGTGTGTGTGTTTTAATCCTTATTATGATTATGACAAGGGAAGGATGCTAAATTTTATGAATTTGCAATGTGTTTTTTTTTTTTTTTTTTTGCTTTTTGCCTTTTTCGATTACTTGAACTGAGGAAGCTATCGACTTGGGACCTGAGTTCTCCAGGGAAAAGCCATGAGTAAAGTTCGTCCTGTAGGCTGAACTCAGCACATATCAGTTGGAGCTTGCTTTATTATGTAAACAAGTCACTGAACGTGCTGTATTGTTATCAGGCTGTTGAGACACTGGATGATTCTGTTGTCGAGGTGGGGGTGGTGTATGATGTGTCTTCGGTGCTTTGGCCAGAACTGGACTTAGAGCGAATGACGGGAGAGGGGTCAGTGGGGGAGGATGCAGTGAGTCATTTGAGGGATGCAATCTAGGAATCGGGCTGGGTGTGAATTTGGACCCAGCAGTGACCAGCTGTTTGATGTGATCAGTGGACACTTAAATGTTCAGACAGCTGACTGTTTTTAGCAGATCAATAAAGTCTTCCTTCAATACTTCAGACAGCTGTTTCACCGTTTGGTGCACCTTCATGATAGCCATGATTAATTTCATTCATGTCAGATACCATGTCCTTAGGAAAACAAAGAACTTTGGTGTTCTTACTGCCAAAGTGTCTCATATCTTTCAAGGTAGTGTCACCCACAATCTGAGTTTCAGGCCCAGGCATTAGCTTTCTCTGTGGCCTTTCTGAATTTATTTTTGCCCTTACCTTGTTGTGAGCAGATAAAAATGATCCAGGTGTCAGATGGGGATCCAGGATCCTGCAGAGGTGGAGCAAATCTGTTCTCCAGTTGTACCAATTGTTGTTGGGAAGGTTTGTTGTTATTCCTCCCTTATGACAGCTGTCCGGGGCTCTGTCCTGCTAGAGGCAGGGGTTGACGAGGAGCTATGCCAGGATGGTAGAGCAGGCCAGCCGGTCGCATCACAAATCTCATTGCATCGGGAGATGATTTACTCTTATTTCCAGCGAGAACTTGTGGATTTATTACCATGTACACAGTCCTCCTGTTTTTTTTGTAGTGCTAACTAGCTGTGTGTTAGCATTTTCTTGTCCGCTGTTTTGGGGCCATGGCAAAGTTGTATCTTTCCCACTTTGTGCATTCACTTCCACATTCACTTCTAACCTGTGGATTTTGGTTTCCAGTACTGCAATCTTCTGGAGAAGTTTGTGGTAGTGTTCTTCAGAGAAGGGAGGCATCTTGCTGCTAATTAGCTTTGGCTCCGTCTCACTGTAGGCTTTTTCGATGGGTAGGCCAAGGTTGAGCAGGACTAAGGTCCCAAAAATATTGAATTATGGCAGGAATCTGCTATCCACAAAAAGTGTATAGTTCCAGTGATTTATAGGTATCCAGGAGCCACTTTTCGTAATTTAATTTAGAATAAAGCATGAATATCAGCACACAATTTGCCATAAAGCAAGAAGAGCAATATGAACCAATATGAAGAAACCAAAGCAAAGAATGAATTAAATGGCCTGATTTGAGTAGTTTAACATGTATGTTATCAGATTCAAGGCTGATTAAAAAAACTAATGAAATTGAAGTTTCATTTTGAACAGTTACAACATCCAAATGGCAAATATTTAATGGAAGGTATTTTGTTGACCAAATCAGTTGGGCCTCAATACGTCAATAAATGTTTTGCATTTTTTATTTTCCTTTTAACTGCCCTTCCTGCAGTTGCAACTGTGTTGTGTTATTATGTTGTGTATGTTTATCTGTAATGATGTGTGTAACTTCTCGGTGTTTTTTCAATTATATATATATATATATATATGTTTATCCTAATTATTGTTTCATTCTGTCCTGCAGACATCCAGCTGCTGTTGGTGGTTAAAAAAGAGGTTCCCACTGAGCTGTAGGAGTCTGGACCAGGAGGACCCAGAGCCCCCACATCGTAAAGAGGAACAGGACGAACTCAGGACCAGTTAGGAGGGAGAGCAGCTTCAGGGACTGGAGGAGGCTGATATCAAGATCCTATTCACTCCAGTCTCTGTGAAGAGTGAAGAAGATGATGAAGAGAAACCTCAGTCCTCACAGCTTCATCAAAGAGAAACTGAACAGATGGAAGCAGAATCTGATGGAGAGGACTGTGGAGGACCAGAACCAGACAGGAACTCAGATCCAGATAGAAATCCACTGATCCTGATGAACAGAGTGGAGACTCTTCTGAACATGAGACTGATGACAGTGATGATTGGAAGGAAAATAAAGAACCTCAGTCAGGTTTAAACCCTCTAGAAAATTATGACGTTCATGTCAAAGATCAGAGATGTCTTGCTGGTGGGAAAAGATTTAGCACAAAGACACATCTGAAGACACATATAGGAATCCACACAGGAGAGAAACCATTCACCTGCTCTGTCTTTGAGGGATCTTTTTTAGGGAGAGGAAGTTTAAGGGTACACATGAGAAGCCACACAGGAGAGAAACCTTCCAGCTGCTTTGTTTGCAATAAAAGATTTGAAACAAAGTCATATCTGAAGAAGCGTTTGAGCATCCACACAGGAAAGAAGCCATTCACCTGCTCATTCTGTGAGAGATCTTTTGTAGAGAGGTGACATTTAACGGTACAGATCAGAAGCCACACAGAAGAAAAACCTTTCACCTGTTTTGTTTGCAGTAAAGGATTTAGAATAAAGCAAACTCTGAAGGAACATATGAGCATCCACACAGGATATTATCCTTTCAGCTGCTCAGTTTGTAATACAGGATTTCCAATGAAGTCATATCTGAAGAAGCATATGGGAATTCATACAGGAGAGAAACCTTTCAGCTGCTCAGTTTGTACCAAATAATTCAAAGAGGCAACAACATTGAAGACACATATGATAATTCACACAGGAGAGAGACCTTTCACCTCCTCTCTTTAAAGTCATAAGTGTCATATGTGTATATGTCCACTGGATTAGCATCACTCGCCTCAGCCTTTCACCGACTGGATATACAGAAAGAGAGTGATTTGTTGTTTCGCCGAGCAAAAAGCCACTTGACTATGGAATGAACACGCTAACAGTAACACGGTAAAGGTTCAAGGTAAACTAAGGAAAATAAGGCAAAAAAACAGAAACGGCATCTGAGAATATTTTAACAGCCCCCCGAGGAGGCACAAGTTCTCACGTTGGTTTAAAAGGTGCTGAAAAAGTAATAAATGTTAAAACCATCGGTCGAGTCTCAGCATCTTTCAGAGGGCATGCTACGAATGATCTTACTTTAATGAAGCAACAGTCACTGTAGGGCCTTTGTGTCGTATTTGTCAACAATTTCCTCAGGTTTAATCCTCTTTGGGTATGTCCACACGATCTAAAACAACCTTTTTTTTCTTACAAAAAAAGCAAAACAAATAACGAAACAAAAAATTAACAATAAAGAAACACCATAAAAAACCCAAACCTCCCTCCCCAAAAGTATACACACAGGGATACACAAAGACATACTCACTCACGGACACACATAGCCATACACACAACCACACATACACTAGCTGTTGCTGTGGAGACATGGCACGACACCGAGATCTGAGGTGAGGAAGAATTTACCTTTGGGGGCCACGAAACGCCGAGAGGAATCGTGGTCCATGGCTGCAGGGGGCGCCGCCACAGGGACCCAGCCCAGGATGACCGGCAGCTCCACTCCATGGTGTAGAGCTCTCAAGCAAGGGCCATCCACGGGACAGCACCCCCATCCGTGGACCAGAGACCACTCCTGCTGTGGTCGGGCCCCTGGAGGAAACACCGGAGAACCGAGGGGCTAAAACAGTAAAATAAGATAAAAAGGTATAGAGGCTAAAAACTGAGGGAGTAAAAACAGTCAAAACAGTAAAATAAGAAGAATTACTTTATTTTTATCCCACACAGGGAAATTCAATTTTTTCACTCTTATATTACACATGTTACACACACACAGGCCCGAAATACACACATGCACAACCAGGACCTATATACATGCAATTAAGGAGAGATGTTAGAGCGAGGGGGCTGCCAGTGACCAGCGCCCCGAGCAGTTGGGGGTTCGGTGCCTTGCTCAACAGCACCTCGGCAGTGCCCAGGAGATGAACTGGCACCTCTCCAGCCACCAGTCCACGTTCCATACATGGTCCACACAGGGACTTGAATCAGCGACCCTACGGTTCCCAGCCAAGTCACCTATGGACTGAGCTACTGCCTACTATGAGGGAATAAAAACAGTCAAAACAGTAAAATCAAATAAAAAGAATAAAACTATTTGGGAATAAAAACAGTCAAAACTAGAATAGAGGCTAAAAACTGAGGGACTAAAAACAGTCAAAACGGTAAAATAAGATAAAAGGAATAGAAGCTTCTCTGCTGGGACGTAAGCTGACGGCGATGCAGGTGGACCCTCCCCTGGTTTCCTGGATTACGGATTACTTGACGGGTTGACCACAGTATGTCAGACTGCAGGAAAGCTGGCTCCGTCCTGGGGGTCCAGTTGGACTCTTTGGTGGCGGTGTCTGAGAGGAGGATGCTGTCTAAACTGCACAGCATCCTGGACAACAACACTCACCCTCTCCACCAGCTGCTGACCTCCAGCAGAAGCACCTTCAGTCATAGACTCATTCTTCCCCAGTGTAACACTGAATGCTGGAGGAAGTCTTTTTTTCCGGTGGCCATCAAACTGTATAATTCATCTCCCCCGGTCAGGTAAGGAACAGTGGAGACACTGTATCCTGAGAAAATGTCACATTGTCACTTTGTCACTTTATATCATCACTGCATCACTTTATTCAGTTGTACTGTCACTTACTTCAGTAAGAAATGCTGCTACACTTTACTGTACTTTACTGTAACTTACTTCAGTAAGAAAGGCTGCTACACTTCACTCTCACTTTATATCACCACTAAATCACTTTATTTAGTGGTACTGTAACTTACTGCTGCTACACTTTACTGTGCTTTACTGTAACTTAGTTCTGTAGGAAATGCTGCTACATTTTGGACACTGTTTTCACTTATTGCTCCTCATCACTTATTTGTTCGTACTTATTTTATTTCAATATGCTGCTAAACGGTGCGTATTGTTGTATATTACCACAATGTCTGTTGCACTCTGTCACACTTAGTTATTATTTGATTTATTTTACGTTAGCTTTATTTTGATATGATTCTATTAGCTTATTGTCACTCTGATCCTTTCCCACCTTTGTATTGAAACCGTAGCACAATAATTTCCCTCGGGATATATAAAGCTTCTTGAATTTCAAATCTTGAATAAAAATAATAAAAAATATATAAGAAGCATAAAAGGAATTTGAAATAATTAAAAAGGTCATTTAAAAAGCCTGATTAAAAAGGTGGGTCTTGAGCCTCTTTTTAAAAACATCAACATTCTCTGCGGCCCTGAGTTTCTCTGGCAGGCTGTTTAACAATCAGGGCCCATAATAACTGAATGCCACCTCCCCATGTGTTTTGGTTCTTACTTGTGGTATGGTTCAAAGGCGAGCACCAGATAACCTCAGGGTCCGCAAGGGTTAATGGGGTTAAAGTATTGCAGATAAATAAGAAGAGACCATTAAGACATTAACAACTAGTAAAATAACTTTTAAATCGACCCTGAAGCAAAAGGGAGCAATTGCAGTGATTTTAAAACTGGTATAATGTGCTCCCGCCCTTTGGTCTTCGTCAGCACGCATGCGGCTGAGTTCTGTAGTAATTGTAAGTTATACATGTTCTTTTTGGGAAGACCAGAGAGCAGGGCATTACAATAATCTAAATGACAAGTGATACAAGCCTGAATCAGCACCTAAAAAGAAACAACCTATCTTTGTTATGTTTTTGATGTGTTGAATAAAAGAGATCTCAGAGTCAAAAGTCACACCCAGAGTTTTTATAGATGTTGAGGATATAAAATCCTGTAACATTAGTAAATAATTCTCTTTCTGACCTTCAGGGCCAATGACTAAAACCTCTGTTTTGTCCTGGTTGAGCTGCAGGAAGTTTGCTGCCATCCTCTCGGTTTGTATCATTCATTTCTCATTAATGCATGTTACTTATTCAACTTCTTCCCCGAGCTGTTTGTGCTTTGTTGTCTCCCAGGTCTCTGCTAATTGTGGTGGTGCCTGCTGCCGTGGTCCTGCATGACGCTTCCTGCTACTACTATAACTATTAGTCATTGTGGCAGTGGGGTGTGGTTAAGGTGTCGACTGCTGGAGGAGAGGGAGGAGTGGCTCGGCCGGTGATCAGACAGCTGGACAGAATCAGGTAATCAGTCAGCTATATAAGCACGGTTGTAACCTGGTTCTGTCTCTTGCAGTAGACTGGGTCCTATGGGAGGACCAGAGCGGGACCAAGTAAGGAGGCAGCAGACACCGGACCACGGCCGTCAGAGGGACGGCCGCTCGTCCGTACGGCGTGAAAGACGTAGAGTCACGTTTGGGGGGGAGAGAAGAAGCGGGAAATAAACGGTTAACCGCTGACAACGCTGTGTCTCTCATTTTCCGTCTGTCCTGTGAGCAGGGAGGCTCACAGTCATATATACTATCTATCACTAGTCTAATAAACTATAAAATTTGTAGCCATAAAAACACTATCAGTGGTATGTCTCGCTGTGTCGTAGCTGCTATTGCCACTACTCATCATTGATCATGTTTGCCACCATAATTATTATCATCGTCATGTTCTATCACCCTAGATGTGCTTGTTTCTACTATTCTGCTATATTAACTGCCATAACATGTAAGTAATACTAATATTCACATTAGATATTATTATATTTACTGTTACTCTTTGGTTGCTTGCATCTCTGGAAGTGTTTCTGTCTGTCTTTCTTCATGTCTGTCCTTGTTTCTCTCTGTCCATCTTTCCGTCTTTTCTCTCTTTCTCTCTCCCTTTCTTCCTCTCCAACCGGTCAAGACATATGGCCGTCCTCCATAGAGCTGGGTCTGTCAGACATTCCTGCTTGTTATAGGGAAGGTTTTTGTTGCCACTGGAATTATTGGGTCTATGTAAATCATAAATAAGTCATAGAGTGTGGTCTTTACCTACTCTGTAAAGTGTCCTTAGATAACTATTGTCATGACTTGGCACTATGAATAAAATTGAATTAAATTTAATTGAATCCATGACTTGATGTCTACAATGCCGTTAAAAAAGGCATCGATTGTGTTATCAGGAGACACGGCGATGTACAGTTGGGTATCGTCAGCATAACTATGAAAGCTGATGCCGTGCCTCCTGATGACATCCCCAAGGGGAAGCATGTAAAAATTAAAAAGAGTTGGACCTAAAATGGACCCTTTCAGAACCCCTTA
Organism: Echiichthys vipera; assembly: GCF_963691815.1. Lineage (NCBI taxonomy): Eukaryota > Metazoa > Chordata > Actinopteri > Perciformes > Trachinidae > Echiichthys > Echiichthys vipera. The sequence continues at coordinate 16,232,724 of NC_139848.1, read as the reverse complement.
CTTTATCTTATGGGTTCCTGAGGAACAAGTATCCATACTTACAAAGAAACTTTGATCAGTAAGGTTGGATGTGAACCAGTTAGAAACAGTACCAGAGAGGCTGATCAGGTTCCTCAGTCTATTTAATAAAATGTGATGGTCTAAAGTGGCGAAGGCGGCAGTTAGATCCAGTAGTACCAAGACTATGAGTCTGTGATTATCTAAATTACACCTGATGTCATTTAAAATTTTCAAAAGTGCAGAGTTTGAAAAATAATTTACTTCATTAAAAACATTTATTTTTCTAAAATCGTACTAAAAAATGGTAAGTTGGATACAGGCCGGTAGTTAGTTAAAACAGCGGTGCCTAAATCACTCTTCCTCAGACGGGGCTTCACCACTGCCGTTTTAAAGGAATTCACCAAATACAACAGCTGTTCCTCAAAGAATCCAGTGTTTTAAAAAATGGTGTGGGAATTGGATCTAAAAGGCTGGTCGTGGGCTTTATCTGGGAGAAAGGTCGACCAAGTGTCCTTGCATCAACCGGGGCCAAACTCTCCTGTGCTTCCTCAGGTAAAAGCAATGATCCAGGTGTTAAAAGCTGTTATACATTTAAAAAAAAAATACTGGATCTGATATCATGGATTTTCCTTCTGAAGTGGTCTGCAAAGTCCTCACAAAGGGCGTTATGTGGTACGTTGGAGTTTTTTTTTTATAAATTTGTGTTAGTAAAAATATCAATTCTGGAAAATAGGAATCTGGGGTTATGTTTATGGTCATTTATTAGTTTTTGGAAGTGGAATTTTCTTGCTTGTTTGACTGTTTTATTGTGAATTTTGAGGTTTGACGTAAAATTTCATAGTGTGCTGTAAACTTGGATTTCCTCCAGCTCCTCTCAGCAATCTTGCATCCCTTTTGCGTTTTTTAACTTCCTCAGTTGTCCATGGGGGTGTAGGTCTCGTTTTAATAAAAAGTTGAGCCACTGAGTCCAGAGTCTTAATTTCATCGTTCAGGTTGTCAGTAATAAAATCGCAGGGTGCTGGTAAAATTTCACCAGGAATGCACTGTAAGACTGGAATAAAATTTGTAGCCACTTCAGAAGATAGGTAGCGTTTCCTCACTGTTCTCACAGGGGCCTCCCGCTGATTAAAACTGGTGATTGTAAAATACACACAAAAGTGGTCAGATACAGCCAGGTCCACAACAGAGCGCGCCCCAATGGACAGACCAAAAGATATAACCAGAGCCAAGGTGCGCCCTCTGCTGTGGGTCAGCTGCATAACATGTTGCTTAAAATCAAGGCAATTCAAAAGGTTTAAAACATATCTGGATATTGAGTCTGAGGAGATGTCAATGTGTAGATTAAAATCACCGTTTTTTAAAATTCAATTAAAAGTGGTTTGAATAATAGATAAAAATCTTTAAAAATCCACTAATAAAAGAAATGGAACACTGAAGTGGTCTGTACAGAAAATAGGTAGGCTGCTAAAAACAAAGGCATGGTACTCAAATGCTGAGAAGCTGTTAAAAAAAACCTTTGTTCATGTTTATAGTGTTCTTTAAAATTGAAGCAGTGCCGCACCCTCTTCTGCATCTCCTTGCCGAAAATAAAAAGTAAAATTTGGTGGGGAAGCCTCAGTGAGAACAACAGGCGCATCAGTGCCAAGCCATGTCTCTGTAAGGAGAATGCTGTGCATGTTATCATCTAAAATTAAAAAGTAATAAAAATAATAAAAGATTTGCTTAAAAGAGACACATTCAGCAGAGCAATTTTAATGTGTGTGCTGAATGTGCGCTCATGTTTTACAAGTGGAATGTTAAAAACACAGTAAGATCTAAAAACAGTGATGCGTTTCATTTGTTTTTGTGTAATGATGGTTTTAATGGTGTGGATATTGTCCTTTACCACTAGGGTCACTGAGGGAGGGGTGTGTATGGTGGAGGTAGACGGACAAACTGTTCCTGTGTCTGGTGGTTTTGGTGAACAGTGTTCTGTGCTGTGTTCAAAGGTTGTGTGATGTTGGAACGGGGGAAGGGTGTGATGTCTCTCCACACAGACGCAGGATCATCAGCTGAAAAAATGTTCTTCAACTTTTCAGTGGAGCTCCTCTTTGCTGCTCTGATCTCCTTCGGTTTGTTTCTGGCCTGGTTCGACTAAATCATGCCCCCACTTCTGTAGGCCTCCACCTCCACCTGCCAAAGCTGCCTGACTTTGAATGTGAACCAGGGGCTCATTGTTACTGCAGGTTGAGTAAGTTGTTTTGGACACACACACACACACACACACACACACACACACACACACACACACACACACACACACACACACACACACACACACACACACACACACACACACACACACACACACACACACAAACACACGTGGCAGTCAGTTGGTCCAGGTCAGTAGATGCAGCCTAAAAACACTCCAGTCAGTGCAGTCAAAACGGAAAGGTGTAATAACGACTTATCGGAGCGTGTCTGTGTGTCTCTCTTTTTCTCATCTTCACCAAGCTTCACAGAGAGCTGCTCCACCTACGACCAAAATCCCGGTATAAACCTCTGTGTTCTGTGGTAAACAATCTAATTTCTGTAGATCTTCACGGATAAATGTACTATCTAAGTGAGAACTGAAAACTACACCAATAAACAACAACACAGGAGGATGGAATCATTTAAACAGCTTTAACAACAATTCACCTAACTCATGAAACAAGTTCTATATACCAGACTAATGCAATGATTAGTTCTTAGAGTTCTTTTCCCATTGAGATACTTGCTCGGAACAGTGGACACAGTGAGAAACCAGGGGATGGACATTTCCTGTTTGTCTGCTGATGCCTTTTGTTTGAGAAAGTCCTCAGTTGGTGGCTCGAAGGAATAATAATAAATGTGTGTTTGTTGTAAACGCTCATTCATTTCATCAGCTTTTGTCTGAGAGAATTCTTGGATTTGAAAACAGTCAACATGACTCCACTCTGAAACATTAACTGATAAATAGCTGTTTCCAGGCAATGCAGCAGGTAACAGAAAGAAGTTCCCACTGCGCCTGAACGCAGCACGGCTACAAGGGATTTGTAGCGTCGAGAATCCAGAGAGAGTCCAGCAGTGGGGCTGCGGTGTACATCCCAGAGTTTAAAGTGGCAGTTAAGCAGAGAGCAACAGATCATGCATCAGTATACACAGTTGAACTCCTGGCCATCACACTCGCACTGAGATGGTTAGGGGGAGACAACAGGGCCAATGCACTCATTGCATCAGATAGCTGGGCAGCCCTCAGTAGTATTAGGACCATGAAGTCATGTAGGCAAGATCTAATCATGGAGATCCATCAAATGTTATATGACCTTCAAAACAGGGGGAGGACTGTCAGTTTTCTGTGGGTTCCTGCTCATGCAGGGGTTGAGGGCAATGAGGATGCAGGTATACTGGCAAAACAAGCACTCAGATAACAAACAGTAAACAATATCCCACTAGGGAAAGCAAAAGGAAAGATAGTCATAAAAACACAAATGCAAAGGGTTTGGCATGAATATTGGGACATAAATGAGACAGGACGACACTTTTATGGTATACAAAAACTGGTGGGGAAAGGAGGAGTGGTGAGCGGGAGCAGGAAGGAGGAGGCGGTCATTACCCAACTCAGATTAGGACACACGGGGCTTAACAGCACAATACACTGACTTGTAAACATCCTACTGGTAAATGTAGACTGTGTGATCATCCTGAAACTGTGTAGCATGTTCTTATGGAATGCAAGGGATATGAGAGAGAGAGAGAGAGAGAGAGAGGAAAGATCTGAAATCTGCACTGCAAAGGGAAAAAGTGAGCTTTACGGTAGAGAACATGTTGCAAAGATCAGAAAGCATTAGGAGTTATGTGGGTATATACTTGAGGGAAACAGGCTTAATGGATAGGGTTTAAGGTTGCTGTTTTTTGTTTTTTTTAATTTTTTATTAATAAAAAAAAGATTTATTTTTTTTCTTTGTCATCTAATGTTCCACACTCCAGTCCGATAGGTGGCGGCAATGCACCTATAAGCTGGATGCCAGCCGCCAGTCAAATTAGGAAGAAGAAGAAGAGAGTCCAGCAGTCCGGGGGAGAGCTGCAGGATCTCAGACACCAGCACCAGGACGAGGATGGAGCAGCAACAGCAGCAGCGCCCGGAGCCCAGCAGAGCAGCAGCAGGCTCGTCCTCTCAGGTCAGTGTTCAGGACTTCAGAACCACACAAAAGACACGCGGAGGAGTCTCGAGGGTCCGTGGATCATCCACTCATTCTGTTGTTGGACATCAAATGTGGAAACTGGAAATGTCCAAAACATGTCTCCGTGTTTTGATGTCTCCCTGTTTCCTGTTTTAATATTCAAGTGACTCAAACAAACTCAACACTTTGGTTGTTTCCACTTTCCCGCGTGTTTTTTGTGGATTTGAACAGTCCCAGTGTGGAGGGGGAAGGGGTGGCGTCAGTAGTCCGGTGTGTGAGTCGCAGCGTGAAAGGGCTGTGAATGAGTCCTGGCAGCCCTCAAAGCTGCAGTCAAATACAATGAGGTGGTCGGCAAGTTGATGGCTCTCTGTGTGGGGGGATGTTCTCCTGGAGCCCCACGTGGTCTCAGAGCACTTTCTACCGATTTCATTCTGCTGGAAATCATGACAACACTTTGATTTTAATGTAATGTTTTCAAGGTTTGAAACTATTTTAAATAACAGGTGACTACGGTGATAACCTTTATTTTAAAGTTATGAACAAGTAGAACCCTGTTCTGTAGCCAGAGATAATCTGTGAGCATTCTCTACATGATTCAGCAGTAAGATGTAACTGCAGGTGAGTCTGTTCTTTCAGAGCCTCCATCTATACACGGTCATTATTACTGCGTGTGCTTTTATTGTAGAATTTACTGAAACACATTCACCTCTCTACTTCCGGTCCGTCCCCTATATGTTTCCCTCCTAAATCCATACAGACACGCAGGTTCCTTTTACACCTCTGCCCTTATTACAGGCCTACAAGTAGAAGTGCTTCCATCAGTCGGTCATATGATCAGACACCATCGTTGTGACCCACTCTTTGATAGTGACTTAAAGGCAGTTAAACCGTTGAAAATATGACAGTGTATAACTTTATGTTTATATCATGTAAAATATATTTATACCGGTTAAACAGATTGTCCTTGAGGTATATGATATAGTATGAGTCAAGCTAAGATAATGTGTGATGATGATTCATCTCACTGACATGCCCGAAATAAACAAACAAATAAATAAATATGCAGTTTGGGTAGTTGATATGGTTGAGTAAAACGGCTCGCAGCAGATTTTGTTATACTCGTGAGTTGTTGCTCTGTTGTCGGTCTGGTGAGAACTGTTTAGCTCATGCCTGTGCTTCCCCCTTCCTGCTCCCAATGACTGCCACCATGTGTCTAAAACTGACAGTATAAGACTATATGATATAATATACGTGAACATAAAATAGCTCCTACGAACGTTCTGGGTTTTGTGCTCTGTCATGCCATTATGTATAAATCTCCATTGTTTAACATGAAGGGAGTGAAGATGAGGCTTTCCCTTATACTGTGACCTGCTGATGTGCTGAGAGACAAACAGAATGCTGTCGAGCCACATACCCAAGTATTTGTATTCAGTGACCTGGTCTAGGATAGCGTCCACTCCCCGATATCTCAGGGGGGAGGGGACACAGAACCCTTCCTGCCAAACCACATGACCTTGATCTAAGTGGTGTTCTGTAGGTTGTTTTAGGGGGAGAAAGCCTGTATGATTTAAAGGAAATTACCTGTAGTGATGTAAATGGGGAAAGACCAGTGGCATAAAGGACTGTGCTGTCAGCATAACGATGAATAGAGAAAAGTCTCCAATAGCTCTATTTTCTATTCATATTCATGACCTTGATTGCTCTATTATTGAACCCTGCGACACTGCATTAATGACCGGGGTTCTGAGAATGGAGCTGTTCAACACACTGCAGCCTATCAGTGAGGTTGTTAGAGAACCAAAGTATGGGATAGCATTTATTTATAACCGCACTGATGACAGGAAAGTAAAAATGAGACTACCATTTTTCTCATCTATGTTCTGTTTCAGAAACAAAGAGGAAGAGGTGGACTCCAACGTCACAGCTGTCAGCACTGTGACAAATCCTTCACAGCATCTGGATCTTTAAAGGCTCATTAGAGAGTTCACACTGGAGAGAAACCATACAGCTGCAACCAATGGGGTGCAGCTTTCACTCAGTCTAGTGTCTTAAAATCCCACATGCGTATACACACTGGAGAGAAACCATACAGCTGTGATCAATGTGGCGCAGCTTTCATTTAGCCTTCTGCTTTAAAAACGCACCAACAAATTCATACAGGAGAGAAACCATACACCTGCAATGAATGTGGAAAAGCTTCAACATCCCTAAGTAACCTAAAAATCCACCAACGAGTACATACTCGAGAGAAACCATACAACTGTGACCTGTGTGCCAAAGCTTTCTCTGTACAGAGTTCATTAAAAGTCCATCGACGTAGTCACACTGGAGAGAAACCCTACTGGTGTGACCATTGTGGGAAAGCATTTGCTTCATTGCGTATGCTTACCTGGCACCAACGCAGTCACACTGAATGGAAACCATATCACTGTGAGCAATGTGAGAAATCTTTTAGAAATCGCAGTCACTTGAAAGCACACGAGCGCGTTCACACCGGTGAGAAACCGTACTGTTGTGACCAATGTGGGAAGACTTTTGCTCATAGTGGTGGCCTTAAATTCCACCAACACCGGCATCATTCTCAACATTTTTCAGACCTGCTGTCTGTTCCCTCCTCTCCATAACCTGATATCTTTGTTGCTAAATTCTTAGCTTTAGTCTAAATGAAAGGCTGACCATGGGCGACTTCAGTAAGTTCTTAACAGTTTGCACGTTATAACGCTACAAAAGCATACCAAACCCCCCCACCCATTCCTGTTGTTGCAACTTTGTAGCTGAGGCAGTGTAAGTGTTGTGGGATTTGGTCAAAAAATCTCCTGCTGATGTTGTTTTTGTCTGCTTTAGACACATACTCTATATTGCTGCTATATTGGTGTTTTGAATATTGGGTGCAGCTCCTGTATGTTTGTACAATACATTTCTGTTTATTTTATTACAAAATTGGAATGTTTTTCATGTTTCAAAGTAAAAGGTGTAAGTCATGGTTTGTGAGTTGTTGACTTTGAGGAAACATTATAAACTTTGCGAAAAGAAGAGATTCCGAATTATATGTGCAATGTTGTAAATTCTGCATTGCAGGTAAGACATGAAGTTGTAAATCGTTATTCTGTATTAACAGTGAAACCGACAATGAGAAGCATGTGTGTGTATCAATGGATGTGTGTCAATAAAACATTTTCTTCAGTCAGATGCTCCACTGTGTGTTTATTCCTTTGCAGTTACTTTCAGTCCAACACAGGACATTTCCATGACTTTATGATATGATGATAACAAGGGCTTTATTAGAAATATTTTCTCCCTCATAAACATCAAATATGATCAGAACTGCAGTCGGCTGGCTGGAAAACAACTTCAACAACAGAAGAAGAGAAGCTGCTTCATGTTCCCTCTTCTGTTGGTGTTATATGGCAGCTGTCAAACAAAGTTATGGTGTATTACTACCACCTGCTGGTGTAGTCTTTGGACAGGGACTGAAAATGTGCCTGCTTTTGTTTAATGTAAGTGATGCAGAAAAAAGTGCTTTTCCAGAGTCCTTCACCAAACAAGGCTCACCTGTCCTAGGACCTGGTGCACTGAAGGACACGTTTTCCACTAATTTAAGGAGCTTCTTATAGGGTCCCACAACAACAACAACTTTTTTTCATTTTATGAGATGTTGTTTGGAGGAAATGAAAGAAGAGTACTTCATTTTGCCATATATTGTTTTACATTATGAGAAGAACTTCAAATTCCCTCCAGTATTAAGAGTGACATTAATGACTCTTTCCAATCTTCAATTGAAATGCTTATCTCTAATTAATTTTCCCATCTCTCTTTTCATTTATCTTTTGATAATGGTGAGCTTTTGCAGTATTTTATATACTTTATAGTTTTTCTTTGCCTTTATATCCGTTTTGAATCAGATATGGTAGTAAGTTGTGAACCAAACCGCAGAGTGATGTAGAACATCAATGTTGTTACGGCAACTTCTCCTAGAGTACTTCAATTTGCCCTATATTGTTGTAAATTATGAGAAGAACTTTTTATCTGGAATATTATATCGTGTAAAATATACTCAACATTAGTGATGGTGTAACTAATTGTAATGTTAGTGTTCTAGGGATAAGTTAGATGCAACGCCAATACAGAATTGTTTCTGGCCTGGTTCGACTAAATCATGCCCCCACTTCTGTAGGTCTCCACCTCCACCTGCCAAAGCTGCCTGAGTTTGAATGTGAACCAGGGCTCATTGTTACTGCAGGTTGAGTAAGTTGTTTTGGACACAAACACACGTGGCAGTCAGTTGGTCCAGGTCAGTAGATGCAGCCTAAAAACACTCCAGTCAGTGCAGTCAAAACGGAAAGGTGTAATAACGACTTATCGGAGCGTGTCTGCGTGTCTCTCTTTTTCTCATCTTCACCAAGCTTCACAGAGAGCTGCTCATCCTACAACCAAAATCCCGGGATAAACCTCTGTGTTCTGTGGTAAACAATCTAATTCCTGTAGATCTTCACGGATAGATGTACTGAAAACTACACCAATAAACAACAACACAGGACGATGGAATCATTAAAACAGCTTTAACAACAATTCACCTAACTCATGAAACAAGTTCTATATACCAGACTAATGCAATGATTAGTTCTTAGAGTTCATTTCCTATTGAGATACTTGCTCGGAACAGTGGACACAGTGAGAAACCAGTGGTTGGACATTTCCTGTTTGTCTGCTGATGCCTTTTGTTTGAGAAAGTCCTCAGTTGGTGTTTTTCCTCCAGATTCAGATTCATGTGGATGGAGACAGATTTAATCTTGTTTCCCTGGAAGGAATAATAATAAATGTGTGTTTGTTGTAAACGCTCATTCATTTCATCAGCTTTTGTCTGAGAGAATTATTGGATTTGAAAACAGTCAACATGATTCCACTCCGATACATTGACTGATAAATAACTAATTCCAGGCAATGCAGGAGGTAACAGAAAGAAGTTCCCACTGCGCCTGAACGCAGCAGGGTGACGTTCTGGGTGTGGGCGGGGCTAATAGGCTCGAAGGGATTTGTAGCGTCGAGAATCCAGAGAGAGTCCAGCAGTGGGGCTGCGGTGTACATCCCAGAGTTTAAAGTGGCAGTTAAGCAGAGAGCAACAGATCATGCATCAGTATACACAGTTGAACTCCTGTCTATCACACTCGCACTGAGATGGTTAGGGGGAGACAACAGGGCCAATGCACTCATTGCATCAGATAGCTGGGCAGCCCTCAGTAGTATTAGGACCATGAAGTCATGTAGGCAAGATCTAATCATGGAGATCCATCAAATGTTATATGACCTTCAAAACAGGGGGAGGACTGTTTTCTGTGGGTTCCTGCTCATGCAGGGGTTGAGGGCAATGAGGATGCAGATATACTGGCAAAACAAGCACAAGCAGATTACAAACAGTAAACAATATCCCACTAGGGAAAGCAGAAGGAAAGACAGTCATTAAAACACAAATGCAAAGGGTTTGGCATGAATATTGGGACATAAATGAGACAGGACGACACTTTTACGGTATACAAAAACTGACGGGGAAAGGAGGAGCGGTGGGCGGGAGCAGGAAGGAGGAGGCGTTCATTACCCGCCTCAGATTAGGACACACAGGGCTTAACAGCACGCTACACTGACTTTGTAAACATCCTACTGGTAAATGTAGACTGTGTGATCATCCTGAAACTGTGCAGCATGTTCTTATGGAATGCAAGGGATATGAGAGAGAGAGAGAGAGGAAAGATCTAAAATCTGCACTGCAAAGGGAAAAAGTGAGCTTTACGGTAGAGAGCATGTTGCAAAGATCAGAAAGCATTAGGAGTTATGTGTGTAAATACTTGAGGGAAACAGGCTTAATGGATAGGGTTTAAGGTTGCTGTTTTTTGTTTTTTTTGTTTTTTTAAATGTTTTATTTATATAAAAAACATTTTTTTTTCTTTGTCATCTAATGTTCCACACTCCAGTCCGATAGGTGGCGGCAATGCACCCATAAGCTGGATGCCAGCCGCCAGTCAAATTAGGAAGAAGAAGAAGAGAGTCCAGCAGTCCGGGGGAGAGCTGCAGGATCTCAGACACCAGGACCAGGACGAGGATGGAGCAGCAACAGCAGCAGAGCCCGGAGCCCAGCAGAGCAGCAGCAGGCTCGTCCTCTCAGGTCAGTGTTCAGGACTTCAGAACCACACAAAAGACACGCGGAGGAGTCTCGAGGGTCCGTGGATCATCCGCTCATTCTGTTGTTGGACATCAAATGTGGAAACTGGAAATGTCCAAAACATGTCTCCGTGTTTTGATGTCTCCCTGTTTCCTGTTTTAATATTCAAGTGACTCAAACAAACTCAACACTTTGGTTGTTTCCACTTTCCCGCGTGTTTTTTGTGGATTTGAACAGTCCCAGTGTGGAGGGGGAAGGGGTGGCGTCAGTAGTCCGGTGTGTGAGTCGCAGCGTGAAAGGGCTGTGAATGAGTCCTGGCAGCCCTCAAAGCTGCAGTCAAATACAATGAGGTGGTCGGCAAGTTGATGGCTCTCTGTGTGGGGGGATGTTCTCCTGGAGCCCCACGTGGTCTCAGAGCACTTTCTACCGATTTCATTCTGCTGGAAATCATGACAACACTTTGATTTTAATGTAGTGTTTTCAAGGTTTGAAACTATTTTAAATAACAGGTGACTACGGTGATAACCTTTATTTTAAAGTTATGAACAAGTAGAACCCTGTTCTGTAGCCAGAGATGCTCTGTGAGCATTCTCTACATGATTCAGCAGTAAGATGTAACTGCAGGTGATTCTGTTCTTTCAGAGCCTCCATCTATACACGGTCATTATTACTGCGTGTGTTTTTATTGTAGACTTTACTGAAACACATTCACCTCTCTACTTCCGGTCCGTCCCCTATATGTTTCCCTCCTAAATCCATACAGACACGCAGGTTTCTTTTACACTTCTGCCCTTATTACAGGCCTACAAGTAGAAGTGCTTCCATCAGTCGGTCATATGATCAGACACCATCGTTGTGACCCACTCTTTGATAGTGACTTAAAGGCAGTTAAACAGTTGAAAATATGACAGTGTATAACTTTAGGTTTAGATCATGTAAAATATATGTATAGCGGTTAAACAGATTGTCCTTGAGGTATATGATATAGTATGAGTTAAGCTAAGATAATGTGTGATGAGGATTTATCTCACTGACATGCCCGAAATAAACAAACAAATAAATAAATATTCAGTTTGGGTAGTTGATATGGTTGAGTAAAACGGCTCACAGCAGATTTTGTTATACTCGTGTGTTGTTGCTCTGTTGTCGGTCTGGTCAGAACTGTTTAGCTCATGCCTGTGCTTCCCCAGGCATGAGCTAAACATGTGTCCAAAACTTACAGTATAAGACTATATAATATAACATACTTGAACATAAAATAGCTCCTACAAAGTTTCTGGGTTTTGTGCTCTGTCATGCCATTATGTATAAAACATCTCCGTAGTTTAACATGAAGGGAGTGAAGGTGAAGCTTTCCCTTAGACTGTGACCTGCTGATGTGCTGTGAGACAAACAGAGTGCTGTCGAGCCACATACCGAAGTATTTGTATTCAGTGACCTGGTCTAGGATAGCGTCCCCTCCCCGATATCTCAGGGGGGAGGGGACACAGAACCCTTCCTGCCAAACCACATGACCTTGATCTCAGTGGTGTTCTGTAGGTTGTTTTAGGGGGAGAAAGCCTGTATGATTTAAAGGAAATTACCTGTAGTGATGTAAATGGGGAAAGACCAGTGGCATAAAGGACTGTGCTGTCAGCATAACGATGAATAGAGAAAAGTCTCCAATAGCGATATTTTCTATTCATATTCATGACCTTGCTTGCTCTATTATTGAACCCTGCGACACTGCATTAATGACCGGGGATCTGAGAATGGAGCTGTTCAACACACTGCAGCCTATCAGTGAGGTTGTTAGAGAACCAAAGTATGGGATAGCATTTATTTTTAACCGCACTGATGACAGGAAAGTAAAAATGAGACTACGATTTTTCTCATCTATGTTCTGTTTCAGAAACAAAGAGGAAGAGGTGGACTCCAACGTCACAGCTGTCAGCAATGTGACAAATCCTTCACAGCATCTGGATCTTTAAAGGCTCATCAGAGAGTTCACACTGGAGAGAAACCATACAGCTGCAACCAATGTGGTGCAGCTTTCACTCAGTCTAGTGTCTTAAAATCCCACATGCGTATACACACTGGAGAGAAACCATACAGCTGTGATCAATGTGGCACAGCTTTCACTCAGCCTTCTGCTTTAAAAACGCACCAACGAATTCATACAGGAGAGAAACCATACACCTGCAATGAATGTGGAAAAGCTTCAACATCCCTAAGTAACCTAAAAATCCACCAACGAGTACATACTCGAGAGAAACCATACAACTGTGACCTATGTGCCAAAGCTTTCTCTGTACAGAGTTCATTAAAAATCCATCGACGTAGTCACACTGGAGAGAAACCCTACTGGTGTGACCATTGTGGGAAAGCATTTGCTTCATTGCGTATGCTTACCTGCCACCAACGCAGTCACACTGAATGGAAACCATATCACTGTGACCAATGTGAGAAATCTTTTAGAAATCGCAGTCACTTGAAAGCACACGAGCGTGTTCACACCGGTGAGAAACCGTACTGTTGTGACCAATGTGGGAAGACTTTTTCTCAGAGTGGTGGCCTTAAATTCCACCAACGACAGCATCATTCTCAACATTTTTCAGACCTGCTGTCTGTTCCCTCCTCACCATAACCTGATATCTTTGTTGCTAAATTCTTAGCTTTAGTCTAAATGAAAGGCTGACCATGGAGCGACTTCAATAAATTCTTAACAGTTTGCACGTTATAACGCTACAAAAGCATACCCCCCCCCCCCCCCCCCCACATTCCTGTTGTTGCAAGTTTGTAGCTGAGGCAGTGTAAGTGTTGTGGGATTTGGTCAAAAAAATCTCCTGCTGATGATGTTTTTGTCTGCTTTAGACACATACTCTTACAAAACATATTTTCTTTGCTGCTATATTGGTGTTTTGAATATTGGGTGCAGCTCCTGTATGTTTGTACAATACATTTCTGTTTATTTTATTACAAAATTGGAATGTTTTTCATATTTGAAAGTAAAAGGTGTAAGTCATGGTTTGTGAGTTGTTAACTTTGAGGAAACATTATAAACTTTGCGAAAAGAAGAGATTCCGAATTATATGTGCATGGTTGTAAATTCTGCATTGCAGGTAAGACATGAAGTTGTAAATCGTTATTCTGTATTAACAGTGAAACCGACAATGAGACGCATGTGTGTGTATCAATGGATGTGTGTCAATAAAACATTTTCTTCAGTCAGATGCTCCACTTTGTGTTTATTCCTTTGCAGTTACATTCAGTCCAACACAGGACATTTCCATGACCTTATGATATGATGATAACAAGGGCTTTATTAGAAATATTTTCTGCCTCATAAACATCAAATATGATCAGAACTGCAGTCGGATGGCTGGCAAACAACTTCAACAACAGAAGAAGAGAAGCTGCTTCATGTTCCCTCTTCTGTTGGTGTTTTATGGCAGCTGTCAAACAAAGTTATGGTGTATTACTACCACCTGCTGGTGTAGTCATTGGACAGGGACTGAAAATGTGCCTGCTTTTGTTTAATGTAAGTGGTGCAGAAAAAAGTGCTTTTCCAGAGTCCTTCACCAAACAAGGCTCACCTGTCCTAGGACCTTGTGACACTTTTTCCACTAATTTAAGGAGCTTCTTATAGGGTCCCACAACAACAACAGCTTTTTTTCATTTTATGAGATGTTGTTTGGAGGAAATGAAAGAAGAGTACTTCATTTTGCCATATATTGTTGTACATTATGAGAAGAACTTCAAATTCCCTCCAGTATTAAGAGTGACATTAATGACTCTTTCCAATCTTCAATTGAAATGCTAATCTCTAATTCATTTTCCCATCTCTCTTTTCATTTATCTTTTGATAATGGTGAGCTTTTGCAGTATTTTATATACTTTATAGTTTTTCTTTGCCTTTATATCCGTTTTGAATCAGATATAGTAGTAAGTTGTGAACCAAACCGCAGAGTGATGTAGAACATCAATGTTGTTACGGCAACTTCTCCTAGAGTACTTCAATTTGCCATATATTGTTGTACATTATGAGAAGAACTTTTTATCTGGAATATTATATCGTGTAAAATATACCCAACATTAGTGATGGTGTAACTAATTGTAATGTTAGTGTTCTAGGGATAAGTTAGATGCAACGCCAATACAGCAGGTTACGGAAAGAAGTTCCCACTGCACCTGAACGCAGCACGGTTACGTTCTGGGTGTGGACGGGGCTAATCGGTTTCAAGAGATTAGTGGTGTCGAGAATCCGGAGAGAGCCGCAGAATCTCAGCGAACAGGACCAGAACTAGGACTCGGACCAGAATGGAGCAGCAGCAGCAGCAGAACCCGGAGCCCAACAGAGAAGCAGCAGAAGGCTCGTCCTTTCAGGTCAGTGTTCAGGACTTCCCAACCACACTAAAGACACCAGGAGGAGTCTCGAGAGTCCATGGATCATCCGCTCATTCTGTTGTTGGACATCAAATGTGAAAACATATAGTAGTTAACATTACTTTCATTTCTTTTGAATTAAAAAAGGAATACTCCTTCAGCGGATTTTATATATTGGTTTTGAGGACAACTCGTCCTCATGATGGCAGTTATTTATTTATTTATTCTTATTTTATTGTTAGCACCATTTAAAACATACATAAAAATTACCCCCAAAAGTGAGTAAAACAAATAAGACAAAGACAGCAATCTGTAAGCAGCACATGAGGAAGAGCATTTCTAAAAGAGCAGTTAAATGCTTGTTTATGCATATTTTGTGACCCTCAATGGAAATACAATTTTTAGCCAAATAGAAAAAAACCATTCCATAATTTGGTTCCCCGGAATTTTATTGACATTGGACCTCTATGAGTGAGAAATTTAGGAACATGAAGACGTGATGATATACGAGTTGAATATGAATGTAACTGAGTTTGCTTTAAAATAAAACTGGAATTCCCTTCACTTAGAAGAAGAAAAAAGAAGAATTCCTTTTTTAATCCCACAAGGGGAAATTCAATATTTTTTCACTCTGTTATTATTTTACTTAAAAATATTTTGTAAA
The DNA here is from genome assembly GCF_963691815.1 of Echiichthys vipera. Taxonomy (NCBI): domain Eukaryota; kingdom Metazoa; phylum Chordata; class Actinopteri; order Perciformes; family Trachinidae; genus Echiichthys; species Echiichthys vipera. The sequence continues at coordinate 16,217,351 of NC_139848.1, read as the reverse complement.
TTAAACCTTATTTGAAAAAATATTAATGTCATAAATTGTAAGTATCTGGAGTTCCTATAATAAAGGGGTGAATGAATTATGTGCCTCTAACCAGGTCAATCCTAACAAAACGTTTTTGAAGGACCACAATTTTGTGAAGAATAGTTGGAAAAGTACTCACCTCTCATCACCTTATCGTTTTTGACAGGTTTGTGTGTGAACCTGTGAACCTGAGGGCTGTGTTGTCTGGAGCCTAGTAGTCCTGGAAGGGTCTCCCATGGCAGAGTGGTCTCAGTTGAGGGGCCGGACTAAGAATGGTTCACAAAGACTCTATGGAACATAGAGGAAGAGGAAGACAGACCCTGCCCGGAGGATGCCCGGGGCCCCCGTCTGGAGCCAGGCCCAGACAGAGGGCTCGCTTGGGTCGGGTGCGCTGCTGCATGGATGGCAGTGAAGGTGAGGGGCCTCGATGGACCAGACACAAGCAGCAGAGGCTGGCTCTGGGGACGTGGAATGTCACCTCTCAGTGGGGAAGGAGCCGTAGCTTGCGCAGTGGGTGGAGCGCTACCAGTTAGATCTGGTGGGGCTTACCTCCTTACCTCTCAATTCTGGAACCGTACTCCTGGATAGGGTTGGACCTTATTTTTCTCTGGAGTAGCCCAGGGTGTGAGGCGCCGGGCAGATGTGGGGATACTAACAAACACCCGGCTGAGCGCTGCGGGGTTGGACTTTACCAGTGTTGGACGAGAGGGTCGCCTCCTTATGCCAGCGGGTGGTAGGGGGGAAAACTTTGATTTTTTTGCACATGCACCGAACAGCAGGTCAGAGTATTCAGCCTTTTTGGAGACCCTGAATGAAGTCCTACATGGGGCTCCTGAAAGGGGACTCCTTACTTCTGCTGGGAGACTTCAATGCCCACTTGGGCAGTAATGCAGACACGTGGAGAGGCGTGATTGGGAGGAATGGCCTCCCTGATCTCAATCAGAGCGGTCGTCTGTTATTAGGCCTCTGTGCTAGTCATGTATTGTCTATAACGAGCACCATGTTTGAACGAAAGGATGCTCATAAATGTATGTGGTACGACAGAACCCTAGGCCAAAGGTCGTTTATTGATTTTGTGATCGTATCATCTTATCTGAGGGCGTATGTTTTGGACAATCGAGTGAAGAGAGGAGCAGAGCTGTCAACTGATCACCATCTGCTGATGAGTTGGGTCAGAGGATGGGGGAAGATTCTGGACAGACCAGGTAAGCACAAAGGAGTAGTGCGGGTGAACTGGGAACGTCTGGAGGAGGCCCCTGTCCAAGAGATCTTCAACTCACACCTCCGGCGGAAATGTGAATATCACCTTGATGTTCGTCTTCTCTTTTGATTATGGTAGCTTCCAGAGAGGTGTGTGGTAATGTTTTCTATACATTATTTTCTTATGTAATTGAAGTAAAACTTGAATGCAGTATGTGAACTAAATTAATAAAGTAAAACTCAACTTGACATAATTACAGCATTATAAGTTCTTGATATACTTGTGGATATTTTAGTTCAGTTATTAAAATGACACATGGTTGTAAATGAATGAATCATGTTGTTTATCAAACAGTCTTAACAGGGGAGCACATCTTTCTGGATGGACCACAAATGATGAAGGGCAGCTGGATATACAGTGAATGCATGGTTCCCCAGCACCAGATGCTGTCTTGCAGTTACTATAAGTGCATGCAAAATACCAGAGTGGACATGTCTCAGCAATGGGCGGAAGTGCGCAAACCTGTGCCAACCAATACAGTGAGGAAGAGCCCCCCTGCACACCTAACAGACTCAGATGTAGATGATGTTGATTAAAAAAATGAAGGCCATCGTAAATGACCCACTCTGCACTATGACGTTCAGTGACATTTAAACCTTTCTTCTGTTCTCCTCTGTTGTGTCACCTGTGATTTGGCTTGTGCTGAAGTCATAATGCCTTGTTACTCTGCTATATGTTCTGCTTTATAGAGGATGATTGTGTGAGTGTATACATCCGTATACTTTGTTTTCATCTCATTTTGTTGGAGATGTCTTTTTGCCCTGCACCAGACAGGATGATGATTCCATGAATTAGTGTCATTTTAGAGTTGTCTTGTAATGCTGCTTTTAGTCCGTAATTTCTGTCTGTAAACAGTGTTTTCAATGGCGTATGAGTTTCCATTTATCTATCTATTTATCTATCTATCTATCTATATAGACATATATATATATATATATATATATATATGTATCTCTCTCTCTCTCTCTCTCTCTCTCTCTCTCTCTCTCTCTCTCTCTCTCTCTCTCTCTATATATATATATATATATATATATATATATATATATATATATATATATATATATATAATCTATCGGAGAGTTGACAGACACGAAATCCAAAGGGCTAGATTCAGCATTCAGGCTAGCATATTCAAATCTCGTACAAGATCCTGTTCAGAAGGATATCAGAACACGTCCTAATCTCGTGCTCAGCACGTGTGCCGAACTAGGCCCGAACGAGCGCTCTGATCATGCTCAAAATGCGTGCCCGTACGCGTACCCGTACACGTGCCCGAACGCGTGCCTGAACACGTGCCCAAACGTGATGTCATGTGAACCAATCATATCAGGGCAAACAGACTTTCAGGCTTCAGTCACTACTCCTCTGGATTGTGAAGAGACAACAGCTCAGGTTGATTTGAGTTCGCTCTATGGAGAATGTGGAAAATAACCAAGGTTTTCCTTCTTTCTTTGTAAGTGTTTCTTAGTTTATGATGTAAATCCTTGGTTCCTGTATGTTGATTAACATAACAGTCAAGCTCTGAGTGAGTGCTGGGGGATTACGGAGAGGAGTCACATGGTTTGCAAATGGTGACATTTGGTGGTCGTAAAACACTGATAACATCCCCTTTGGTCATCAACATTGTGTATTGTGTTTTTGTTACTTTGATGTCCTTGTGTTTGTAAGGTGCTTTGATGTGAATGTATGAATGTTGAAGTGACTTGCAGGGATAGAGAGATTGTTAGGGCGCACTCACACTGTCCTTCCGCACCGCGCCCCGGGCTTTAGGGTACTTGTCCCCCCTCCCTCTCCCCCCGCGCCCAAGGCCCGTTTGTACTCACACTGCCTGGGCCTCATGCAAATGCTTCTCGCTGTCCATGCGTCATCACGCCGTAACACCTCACACGCATTGATTGCCGTCATCGCCATGCGTCTCTTTGTTTACAAATCTTTCCATAGACCTCAGAGTTTTTGTGCATCTTGTCCTACTGTTTTTGAATATTCTCATCTGACCAAATCTGCAGTAAACACTCCACCTCCACATCACACCAACGTGAACCTTTCGCCGCAATTGTTGTTGTTGTTAAATGTCCGCGCATGGTCCCTCCTTCTTTTTTCTATGTCCAAACAGGCGCACATAAAATGAAGCCAGAACCGCCGTAGGCATCGTGCTTGTGCTCGTACACGTGTTCGGCTCGTACGTGTGCAAACGGGCTCTACAAAAGCCCACCTCTCTCAGGTGGGCTTTTGCGTCCACGGCCCGCTGTCCGGAGTTATGCGCGGAGCGGGTGCACTCACATTGCTCAAACGCACAAGGCTTTAGCTGAAAAAACGGTTTTGGGCCGGTAGTGAAGGACAGTGTGAGTGCGCCCTTAGAGACCCGGTTGTTGGTTGAGTCTCTCCTGTAATGCATGCAGTTTAGTAAAGACATGATTTGTGAATCACTGAGGACTCTAGAAAATTTCTTTCACAATTTGGCGACAAGGATAGGATGGACGCTCTGCTGATCAGTCCTGAGTCCTGACTGAAGGTTAAACCGGAAAGGAAAAATTCCGCTCCACCAAGGAGGACAGGATTCCCCCTGATGTCAGGAACGGGTGCTGGACAGCGGACGCGCCATTCATTTTAAACATGAGTAGTGTTTTTTACATCATATCTCGTGTGTTATTGTGAAGACAAGCTTCATTTACCTGTGGGATTTTGAAGCTCAGAAGAACGTGTGTGAAACCTAGGACGACAGTTTGAGAACCTGTATGGTCTGCTGTCAAGATATTCTGTAATTCCTGTCGGGGTTTAAATATATGGTCTGATGAGTCCTTTGTGGAGGTTGTGACCGTCTTCATATGTCCTTTGTGGTTTTGAAGACTAGCTTTGTTTTCTGTGTGATTTTGAGCCTCTGAAGAAGGTGTGGTAACCTAGGTAGACAGTTCAAGAACCTATGTGGTCTGCTGTCTGATATTCTTTAATTCCTGTGTGGTTTGAATATCAAGGTCCAATGTGTCCATTTTGGAGGTTGTGACCGTCTTCATATTGTCTGTGTAATTTTATTTTGTAGACTAGTTTCATTAAAAAAAAAAATATATATATATATATATATATATATATATATATATATATATATATATATGCACTTAAAGACTTGAGACTTACTTCCTGCTTTGCTACAGTGTGGACGCGTTTCAGCTTGCTCTCCCCTTTGCTTGCATTTTTTTTGCTACTATCTGCTACTATTTGCTTCTCCTCAATAAGAAACAAAGAGCAACAGCTCCTAGATACTTACAAAACCAGTGGGATTATATTTCTTTTAGATAACAGAGGCATTTGTCAATATTTTTACGACTTCCTCAACGCTAGGCAGGGAGGCCTACCATTCAAGATAAGCCTGAGACTGTGCTACAGTGCTAAGGTAATCAGCAGAAGATGCCTCCCTTCTCTACGGAAGATTAGCACAAATTACTACAGAAGATTTTACTGTTGGAAACAAAAATTAGGTTCGAAGTATATATAGAAGTGAATGGATATTGTGGAAACAATACCACTCTAGCACTGACTGAAAATCAATCCTGAAGCAAACAGGGAGCAATTGCAGTGATTTTAAAACTGGTATAATGTGCTCCCGCCCTTTGGTCCTCGTCAGCACGCATGTGGCTGAGTTCTGTAGTAATTGTAAGTTGTACATGTTCTTTTTGGGAAGATCAGAGAGCAGGGCATTACAATAATCTAAATGACAAGAGATACAAGACTGTATCAGCACCTAAAAAGAAACAACCTATCTTTGTTATGTTTTTGATGTGTGGAATAAAAGAGATCTCAGAGTCAAAAGTCACACCCAGAGTTTTTATAGATGTTGAGGTTATAAAATCCATTCGTAAAAGTTTCTCTTTCTGACCTTCAGGGCCAATGACTAAAACCTCTGTTTTGTCCTGGTTGAGCTGCAGGAAGTTTGCTGCCATCCTCTTGGTTTTTATCATTAATTTCTCATCAATGCATGTTACTTATTCAACTTCTTCCCTGAGCTGTTTGTGCTTTGTTGTCTCGCAGGTCTCTGCTAATTGTGGTGGTGCCTGCTGCCGTGGTCCTGCATGACGCTTCCTGCGACTTCTATAACTATTAGTCATATATACTATCTATCACTAGTCTAATAAACTATAAAATTTGTAGCCATAAAAACACTATCAGTGGTATGGTTCGCTATGCCGTAGCTGTTATTGCCACTATTCATCATTGATCATGTTTAACCACCATAATTATTATCATCGTCATGTTCTATCACCCTAGCTGTGCTTGTTTCTACTATTCTGCTATATTAACTGCCATAACATGTAAGTAATACTAATATTCACATTAGTATAGATAATATTATATTTACTGTTACTTTTTGGTTGCTTGCATCTCTGGAAGTCTGTCTGTGTGTCTGTCTTTCTTCATGTCTGTCCTTGTTTCTCTCTGTCCATCTTTCCGTCTTTTCTTTCTTTCTCTCTCCCTTTCTTCCTCTTCAACCGGTCAAGACAGATGACCCTCCTCCACAGAGCTGGGTCTGTCCGACGTTCCTGCCTGTTAAAGGGAAGGTTTTTGTTGCCACTGGAATTATTGGGTCTATGTAAATCATAAATAAGTCATAGAGTGTGGTCTTTACCTACTCTGTAAAGTGTCCTGAGATAACTTTTTTCATGACAGTTAGATCCAGTAGTACCAAGACTATGAGTCTATGATTATCTTAATTACACCTGATGTCATTTAAAATTTTCAAAAGTGCAGAGTTTAAAAAATAATTTACTTCATTAAAAACATTTTTTTTCTAAAATCGTACTAAAAAATGGTAAGTTGGATACAGGCCGGAAGTTATTTAAACCAGCGGTGCCTAAATCACTCTTCCTCAGAAGGGGCTTCACCACTGCCGTTTTAAAGGAATTCACCAAATACAACAGCTGTTCCTCAAAGAATCCATAGAGTGTTTTAAAAAATGGCGTGGGAATTGGATCTAAAAGGCAGGTTTTGGGCTTTATCTGGGAGAAAGGTCGACCAAGTGTCCTTGCTTCAACCAGGGCCAAACTCTCCTGTGTTTCCTCAGGTAAAAGCAATGATCCAGGTGTTAAAAGCTGTTATACATTTTTAAAAATACTGGATCTGATATCATGGATTTTCCTTCTGAAGTGGTCTGCAAAGTCCTCACAAAGGGCGTTATGTGGTGCGTTGGTGGATTTTTTTTTTTAATTTGTGTTAGTAAAAATATCAGTTTTGGAAAATAGGAATCTGGGGTTATGTTTATGGTCATTTATTAGTTTTTGGAAGTGGAAGATTCTTGCTTGTTTGACTGTTTTATTGTGAATTTTGAGGTTTGACGTAAAATTTCATAGTGTGCTGTAAACTTTGATTTCCTCCATCTCCTATCAGCAATCTTGCATTCCCTTTTGCGTTTTTTAACTTCCTCAGTTGTCCATGGGGGTGTAGGTCTCGTTTTAATAAAAAGTTGAGCCACTGAGTCCAGAGTCTTAATTTTATCGTTCAGGTTGTCAGTAATAAAATCGCAGGGTGCTGGTAAAATTTCACCAGGAATGCACTGTAAGACTGGAATAAAATTTGTAGCCACTTCAGAAGATAGGTAGCGTTTCCTCACTGTTCTCACTGGGGCCTCCCGCTGATTAAAACTGGTGATTGTAAAAAACACACAAAAGTGGTCAGATACAGCCAGGTCCACAACAGAGAGCGCCCCAATGGACAGACCAAAAGATATAACCAGAGCCAAGGTGCGCCCTCTGCTGTGGGTCAGCTGCATAACATGTTGCATAAAATCAAGGCAATTCAAAAGGTTTAAAACATATCTGGATATTGAGTCTGAGCAGATGTCAATGTGTAGATTAAAATCACCGTTTTTTTAAATTCAATTAAAAGTGGTTTGAATAATTGATAAAAAAGAAGTGGAACACTGAAGTGGTCTGTACAGAAAATAGGTAGGCTGCTAAAAACAAAGGCATGGTACTCAAATGCTAAGAAGCTGTTAAAAAAAAACGTTGTTCATGTTTATAGTGTTCTTTAAAATTGAAGCAGTGCCGCACCCTCTTCTGCATCTCCTTGCCGAAAATAAAAAGTAAAAATTGGTGGGGAAGCCTCAGTGAGAACAACAGGTGCATCAGTGCCAAGCCATGTCTCTGTAAGGACAATGCTGTGCATGTTATCATCTAAAATTAAAAAGTAATAAAAATAATAAAAGATTTGCTTAAAAGAGACACATTCAGCAGAGCAATTTTAATGTGTGTGCTGAATGTGCGCTCATGTTTTACAAGTGGAATGTTAAAAACACAGTTAGATCTAAAAACAGTGATGGGTTTCATTTGTCTTTGTGTAATGATGGTTTTAATGGTGTGGATATTGTCCTTTACCACTGGGGTCACTGAGGGAGGGGTGTGTATGGTGGAGGTAGGCAGGGGTGAAGGTGAGTGTGAGCGAGGTGCAGAGGGCCTGTGTGTGGGTGCAGTTAGTCAGGAGGTGGTGGTGGTTGTCCTGCCGGCAACGTGTGATGAGACATTTGGCTGTGTCACAATTATCCAAGTTGACAAAGTCATGCTCTGACAGCACCTAAAATGAATGTGGTGCGGGACCCGACAAACTGTTCCTGTGTCTGGTAGTTTTGGTGAACAGTGTTCTGTGCTGTGTTCAAAGGTTATGTGATGTTGGAACGGGGGAAGGGTGTGATAAGCCTGTGAAGGGTGTGATGTCTACCTCTTCTGTAGGCATCCACCTCCACCTGCCAAAGCTGCCTGAGTTTGAATGTGAACCAGGGCTCATTGTTACTGCAGGTTGAGTAAATTGTTGTGGACACACACACACACACACACACACACACACACACACACACACACACACACACACACACACACACACACACACACACACACACACACACACACACACACACACACACACACACACACACACACACACACACACACACACACACACACACACACACACACACACGTGGCAGTCGGTTGGTCCAGGTCAGTAGATGCAGCCTAAAAACACTCCAGTCAGTGCAGTCAAAACGGAAAGGTGTAATAATGACTTATCGGAGCGTGTCTGTGTGTCTCTCTTTTTCTCATCTTCACCAAGCTTCACAGAGAGCTGCTCATCCTACAACCAAAATCCCGGTATAAACCTCTGTGTTCTGTGGTAAACAATCTAATTTCTGTAGATCTTCACGGATAAATGTACTATCTAAGTGAGAACTGAAAACTACACCAATAAACAACAACACAGGAGGATGGAATCATTTAAACAGCTTTAACAACAATTCACCTAACTCATGAAACAAGTTCTATATACCAGACTAATGCAATGATTAGTTCTTAGAGTTCTTTTCCCATTGAGATACTTGCTCGGAACAGTGGACACAGTGAGAAACCAGGGGATGGACATTTCCTGTTTGTCTGCTGATGCCTTTTGTTTGAGAAAGTCCTCAGTTGGTGGCTGGAAGGAATAATAATAAATGTGTGTTTGTTGTAAACGCTCATTCATTTCATCAGCTTTTGTCTGAGAGAATTCTTGGATTTGAAAACAGTCAACATGATTCCACTCCGAAACATTAACTGATAAATAACTGTTTCCAGGCAATGCAGCAGGTAACAGAAAGAAGTTCCCACTGCGCCTGAACGCAGCAGGGTGACGTTCTGGGTGTGGGCGGGGCTAAACGGCTCCAAGGGATTTGTAGCGTCGAGAATCCAGAGAGAGTCCAGCAGTGGGGCTGTGGCAGTTAAGCAGAGAGCAACAGATCATGCATCAGTATACACAGTTGAACTCCTGTCTATCACACTCGCACTGAGATGGTTAGGGGGAGACAACAGGGCCAATGCACTCATTGCATCAGATAGCTGGGCAGCCCTCAGTAGTATTAGGACCATGAAGTCATGTAGGCAAGATCTAATCATGGAGATCCATCAAATGTTATATGACCTTCAAAACAGGGGGAGGACTGTCAGTTTTCTGTGGGTTCCTGCTCATGCAGGGGTTGAGGGCAATGAGGATGCAGATATACTGGCAAAATAAGCACTCAGATTAAAAACAGTAAACAATATCCCACTAGGGAAAGCAGAAGGAAAGACAGTCATTAAAACACAAATGCAAAGGGCTTGGCAGGAATATTGGGACATAAATGAGACAGGAAGACACTTTTACGGTATACAAAAACTGGTGGGGAAAGGAGGAGTGGTGGGCGGGAGCAGGAAGGAGGAGGCGTTCATTACCCGCCTCAGATTAGGACACACGGGGTTTAACAGCACGCTACACAGAATTTCTAAACATCCTACTGGTAAATGTAGACTGTGTGATCATCCTGAAACTGTGCAGCATGTTCTTATGGAATGCAAGGGATATGAGAGAGAGAGAGAGAGAGAGAGAGAGAGAGAGAGAGAGAGAGAGAGAGAGAGAGAGAGAGAGAGAGAGAGAGAGAGAGAGAGAGAGAGAGAGAGAGAGAGAGAGAGAGAGAGAGAGAGAGAGAGAGAGAGAGAGAGAGAGAGAGAGAGAGAGAGAGAGGAACGATCTAAAATCTGCACTGCAAAGGGAAAAAGTGAGATATACGGTAGAGAACATGTTGCAAAGATCAGAAAGCATTAGGAGTTATGTGTGTACATACTTGAGGGAAACAGGCTTAATGGATAATGGATAGGGTTTAAGATTGTTTTTTCTGTTTTGTTTTTTTTATTTATAAAAAATATATATATATTTTTTTTTTCTTTGTCATCTAATGTTCCACACTCCAGTCCGGTAGGTGGCGGCAATGCACCTATAAGCTGGATGCCAGCCGCCAATATAATTAGGAAGAAGAAGAAGAGAGTCCAGCAGTCCGGGGTAAGCTGCAGGATCTCAGAGACCAGGACCAGGACGAGGATGGAGCAGCGACAGCAGCAGAACCCGGAGCCCAGCAGAACAGCAGCAGGCTCGTCCTCTCAGGTCAGTGTTCAGGACTTCAGAACCACACAAAAGACACGCGGAGGAGTCTCGAGGGTCCGTGGATCATCCGCTCATTCTGTTGTTGGACATCAAATGTGGAAACTGGAAATGTCCAAAACATGTCTCCGTGTTTTAATGTCTCCCTGTTTCCTGTTTTAATATTCAAGTGACTCAAACAAACTCAACACTTTGGTTGTTTCCACTTTCCCGCGTGTTTTTTGTGGATTTGAACAGTCCCAGTGTGGAGGGGGAAGGGGTGGCGTCAGTAGTCCGGTGTGTGAGTCGCAGCGTGAAAGGGCTGTGAATGAGTCCTGGCAGCCCTCAAAGCTGCAGTCAAATACAATGAGGTGGTCGGCAAGTTGATGGCTCTCTGTGTGGGGGGATGTTCTCCTGGAGCCCCACGTGGTCTCAGAGCACTTTCTACCGATTTCATTCTGCTGGAAATCATGACAACACTTTGATTTTAATGTAGTGTTTTCAAGGTTTGAAACTATTTTAAATAACAGGTGACAACGGTGATAACCTTTATTTTAAAGTTATGAACAAGTAGAACCCTGTTCTGTAGCCAGAGATACTCTGTGAGCATTCTCTACATGATTCAGCAGTAAGATGTAACTGCAGGTGAGTCTGTTCTTTCAGAGCCTCCATCTATACACGGTCATTATTACTGCGTGTGCTTTTATTGTAGAATTTACTGAAACACATTCACCTCTCTACTTCCGGTCCGTCCCCTATATGTTTCCCTCCTAAATCCATACAGACACGCAGGTTCCTTTTACACCTCTGCCCTTATTACAGGCCTACAAGTAGAAGTGCTTCCATCAGTGGGTCATATGATCAGACACCATCGTTGTGACCCACTCTTTGATAGTGACTTAAAGGCAGTTAAACCGTTGAAAATATGACAGTGTATAACTTTAAGTTTATATCATGTAAAATATATTTATACCGGTTAAACAGATTGTCCTTGAGGTATATGATATAGTATGAGTTAAGCTAAGATAATGTGTGATGATGATTTATCTCACTGACATGCCCGAAATAAACAAATAAATAAATAAATATGCAGTTTGGGTAGTTGATATGGTTGAGTAAAACGTCTCACAGCAGATTTTGTTATACTTGTGTGTTGTTGCTCTGTTGTCGTTCTGGTGAGAACTGTTTAGCTCATGCCTGTGCTTCCCCAGGCATGAGCTAAACATGTGTCCAAAACTGACAGTATAAGACTATATAATATAACATACTTGAACATAAAATAGCTCCTACAAAGGTTCTGGGTTTTGTGCTCTGTCATGCCATTATGTATAAAACATCTCCATTGTTTAACATGAAGTGAGTGAAGATGAGGCTTTCCCTTATACTGTGACCTGCTGATGTGCTGAGAGACAAACAGAATGCTGTCGAGCCACATACCCAAGTATTTGTATTCAGTGACCTGGTCTAGGATAGCCTATTTTCACGACCATACGGCGCACCGTACTAAAGGGCGCAGTCTCAGTTATGTGTGCCATTTCTGTATTTATCACACACATACGGCGCACCGGATTATAGGGCGCGGGTTTTATATACCGGTACATATTCTCTACTACGTTTAAATACCTCTACTGCGTATTTAAAAATAGAGCGGGAGCAAAACTGAGTATGTATTTCATGTATTTATTACATGTATTTATTACAAAGTATTTAATCAAAGCCATCAAAGTCATCATCCTCTGTTTCTGAATTAAAGAGCTGCGCTAAATCAGACATGCCAGTTTCCCCTTCTTCGCTGTCAGAGTCACTTTCCGTGCCGTGCGGCTCCTCGGAAATGATGCCGGCTTTTGCGAAAGCTCGAACAACAGTGCCAGCAGACACGTTAGCCCAAGCATCTACAATCCATCCGGAAACTGTGGCGTAACTTGCCCGGCGCTGCCTTCCACTTTTGGTGAAACTGTGGTCTCCGTCGGTCATCCATCGCTCCCACGCCACTCGCAGCCTTACTTTAAACGGCCGGTTCACGCCGATGTCGAGCGGTTGAAGTTCTTTTGTCAGACCTCCCGGAATAACAGTAAGCACAGCGTTCATTTGTTTCACAGTGTTTTTCACATCAGCTGTGAGATGGGCACGCATGGAGTCACAGATTAACAGCGATGGTGATGCGCGGAAAAAGCCACCTGGTCTCCTTACATACACCTCCCTCAGCCACGCTTTCATCATCTCCTCATCCATCCAGCCCTTTTCATTTGCCTTAATAATGACTCCAGCTGGAAAAGTCTCTTCCTCTTAAAAATCACCATAGGCGGCAGTTTCTGTCCATTTGCGTGGCAGCCAAGCACAACAGTAAAGGAAGCTTTTTCATACCCCGTTGTGCGTATCGCTACCGTTCTTGTCCCCTTCTTCTCCACCGTGTGACTCACCGGGATGTCGAAAGTGAGCGGCACCTCGTCCATGTTGGTGATGTGGCTTGGCTGGATGCTTTTGTCGGCGATGTGTTTGCCGCAGAAGGAGTGGAAGCTCGCCAGCTTTTCATTATAATCCGCCGGACGCTGCTGCGCTACTGTAGTCCTGGTCCGGATGGAAAAATGGCACCGTTTCATAAAACGAAAGCACCACGACGGACCTCCTTGAAAATGTTCAATTTTCATTTCTTCCGCTAGCGTTACTGCTTTTAGTCGAATAGTGACCGTCGAAACGCTCGCCCCACTCGTTCTTTGCTCAATGATCCACCGCTCCAGTCTTTCCTCCAACTCGGGCGAACTGGCCTTATGTCCGCGGAAACTCAGCAGCGTCTTCTTCACCTGTCGGAGTTCGTTTTCCATCTTCCTCCACTTGCGAACCATCGATTCATTAATCTTGAGTTCTCTCGCGGCTGCTCGATTTCCATGTTCCTCTGCGTAGCTGATAGCCTTCAGTTTAAACTGTGCTTCATATGCGTGTCTCTTTGCCATTCTCAGGGTTGTTAAGACAACAATGTTTTGCATTAAGCACATACCTGTTCTTTTATACACAAGCCACGCCCACTATCCCCCTTGAACGTTCTCTCGGTGGTCTCAACAACGTCCGCAGTAACACACAAAGGGCGCACCGCTCTATTGGGCGCGCCGCACATTTTGAGAAAAAAAAAAGACGTTTATATGCGCCTTATAGTCGCGAAAATACGGTATTTGTATTCAGTGACCTGGTCTAGGATAGCCTCCCCTCCCCGATATCTCAGGGGGGAGGGGACACAGAACCCTTCCTGCCAAACCACATGACCTTGATCTCAGTGGTGTTCTGTAGGTTGTTTTAGGGGGAGAAAGCCTGTATGATTTAAAGGAAATTACCTGTAGTGATGTAAATGGGGAAAGACCAGTGGCATAAAGGACTGTGCTGTCAGCATAATGATGAATAGAGAAAAGTCTCCAATAGCTCTATTTTCTATTCATATTCATGACCTTGCTTGCTCTATTATTGAACCCTGCGACACTGCATTAATGACCGGGGGTCTGAGAATGGAGCTGTTCAACACACTGCAGCCTATCAGTGAGGTTGTTAGAGAACCAAAGTATGGGATAGCATTTATTTATAACCGCACTGATGACAGGAAAGTAAAAATGAGACTACGGTTTTTCTCATCTATGTTCTGTTTCAGAAACAAAGAGGAAGAGGTGGACTCCAACGTCACAGCTGTCAGCAATGTGACAAATCCTTCACAGCATCTGGATCTTTAAAGGCTCATCAGAGAGTTCACACTGGAGAGAAACCATACAGCTGCAACCAATGTGGTGCAGCTTTCACTCAGTCTAGTGTCTTAAAATCCCACATGCGTATACACACTGGAGAGAAACCATACAGCTGTGATCAATGTGGCGCAGCTTTCACTCAGCCGTCTGCTTTAAAAACGCACCAACGAATTCATACAGGAGAGAAGCCATACACCTGCAATGAATGTGGAAAAGCTTCAACATCCCTAAGTAACCTAAAAGTCCACCAACGAGTACATACTCGAGAGAAACCATACAGCTGTGACCTGTGTGCCAAAGCTTTCTCTGTACAGAGTTCTTTGAAAATCCATCGTCGTAGTCACACTGGAGAGAAACCCTACTGGTGTGACCATTGTGGGAAAGCATTTGCTTCATTGCGTATGCTTACCGGCCACCAACGCAGTCACACTGAATGGAAACCATATCACTGTGAGCAATGTGAGAAATCTTTTAGAAATCGCAGTCACTTGAAAGCACACGAGCGTGTTCACACCGGTGAGAAACCGTACTGTTGTGACCAATGTGGGAAGACTTTTGCTCATAGTGGTGGCCTTAAAGTCCACCAACGCCGGCATCATTCTCAACATTTTTCAGACCTGCTGTCTGTTCCCTCCTCTCCATACCCTGATATCTTTGTTGCTAAATTCATAGCTTTAGTCTAAATGAAAGGCTGACCATGGGCGACTTCAGTAAGTTCTTAACAGTTTGCACGTTATAACGCTACAAAAGCATACCAAACCCCCCCACCCATTCCTGTTGTTGCAACTTTGTAGCTGAGGCGGTGTAAGTGTTGTGGGATTTGGTCAAAAAAATCTCCTGCTGATGTTGTTTTTGTCTGCTTTAGACACATACTCTTACAAAACATATTTTCTTTGCTGCTATATTGGTGTTTTGAATATTGGGTGCAGCTCCTGTATGTTTGTACAATACATTTCTGTTTATTTTATTACAAAATTGGAATGTTTTTCATGTTTCAAAGTAAAAGGTGTAAGTCATGGTTTGTGAGTTGTTGACTTTGAGGAAACATTATAAACTTTGCGAAAAGAAGAGATTCCGAATTATATGTGCAATGTTGTAAATTCTGCACTGCAGGTAACACATGAAGTTGTAAATCGTTATTCTGTATTAACAGTGAAACCGACAATGAGACGCACGTGCGTGCATCAATGGATGTGTGTCAATAAAACATTTTCTTCAGTCAGATGCTCCACTGTGTGTTTATTCCTTTGCAGTTACTTTCAGTCCAACACAGGACATTTCTATGACTTTATGATATGATGATAACAAGGGCTTTATTAGAAATATTTTCTGCCTCATAAACATCAAATATGATCAGAACTGCAGTCGGATGGCTGGAAAACAACTTCAACAACAGAAGAAGAGAAGCTGCTTCATGTTCCCTCTTCTGTTGGTGTTTTATGGCAGCTGTCAAACAAAGTTATGGTGTATTACTACCACCTGCTGGTGTGAACTGGGACTGAACATGTGCCTGCTTTTGTTTAATGTAAGTGATGCAGAAAAACAGTGCTTTTCCAGAGTCCTTCACCAAACAAGGCTCAGGTCTTGAAGAAGACCAAGAAGATTTTGATTTTTAACAGCACTTTATTTACAGTTAATTAAAAAACAGGAAACAGTTGATTTAAAAAAAAGGAAATAGTTGATTAAAAACAGGAAACAGTCGATTAAAAACAGGAAGTAGTTGTGAGCAATGACTCAGAGGAGGAAAGAGGCAAAAGTGAGCTCTCCCTCGGTGAGCCGGCACAGCAGCTGCTCTTGAGCCCACTGCTGCTCAAACACTCCCGTGTTCCCTGTGATCCTGTGGAAGCACAGCCCCAGCTTCAGCCTGGCCTTCACGCTGTGCCTCCACAGGGTCACAGGGTCAACAGTTGGCCCGCCCTGCAGCTTGTCCCTGCGAGTCAGATAAATTGACATTTTCGCTTCCCCAATTAAAAAATTCAGAAGCTGACACTTTGTTTTTTCTGTTTTCTTAAAACCGACTCCACAGATAAAAAGATATTCCAGAAGGCTCTATAGAATTCCACTGTAAGTATCTCTATGCCTGGAGCTTTTCTCCCCTGCATACTCTGCAGCGCAGCAAACAGTTCGTTGGTCGTTAATGGGCTGTCAAGCTCCAAATTTGCCTCTCTGGACACGTGAGGAAGTCCTCTGCAGACTTCGTCCATCAGTTCTTTGTTTTCCTTAACCTCACTCTTGAATAAAGAGGCATAAAAACTGACAGCTCTCTCTCTGATCAGGCCCGGCTCCCTCAGCTCCTGTCCTGTCTCAGCCAGCAGGGAGTGGATTTGTCTCCGCTGGCCTTGTTTCTTCTCCAGACTGAAGAAGAAGCTCGATGGAGCATCCATCTCTGTTATGGATTGAACCCGGGACCGGACTAGTGCACCTTGTACTCTAGTGTCCAGCAGGTTGGCTAAAGTAACCCTTTTAGTCTTGAGGATTTCAATACATCCTCGATCTCCTGTGGACTCGCTCACACACTCGAGATCCACAATATCAGTCTCCAGATCCTTAATAGATCTGGTGATGTCACGTGTGACATTGAGCGTGTGCTGCTGACATAGAAGCTTAATTTGTACTTTGCCATGGTCCCACCACTGCCTCAGACTGACAAACTGTGTTTTTTCTGTTTAAAATCATTCCAAAAAAAGCTAAAAGCCTCTCTAAAAGATTTATCCCCAGTTAAAACAGAGTTAAAATGCCAATAGGCGCTTTTGTGTAAAATGTTCCTGATAAAAACGTCACATAAAACCAACGAATGGTCAGTAAAACCCACCGGTAAAATCTTACACATTTTAATAACACCCACTTTATGTTTAAAAACATAAAAACGATCCAGTCTGGCCAAAGAGAATCGGTTTTCTCTAACGTGGGACCATGTGTACTGTCTGCAGCCCGTGTGCATCCTTCTCCACACGTCCACCAGGCCGCGGGAGGAGACCAGCTGCCTCAAGGCACGCTGGGATACTGGATGTGGCTCTGCATGGTTGCGATCTAAAATCTAATTTTCAGTACAGTTAAAATCCCCACCCATGAATAAATAATCCTCCGAGTCACAGCTGCTTAAAACATCATTCACTGTTTCAAAGAAGCGCTTCCTCTCTGTACCGTTGTTGGGAGCATAGATGTTGATAAAAACCACGTTAAAATGTTCAAAACCAGCTTTGACTAAAAGACACCTCCCCTTAACGACATGTGTGACCTCCAGAGAGGTGGGAGTGAACCTTTTAGAGAGCAGAAGGCCCACTCCTCCACTGAGGGTGGTGTTATGGCTTAAAACCACTGATCCTTCCCATTCCCTGCTCCAGTCGGCCTCATTCCCGACATCGCTGTGTGTTTCTTGGAGAAAGAGGACATCGATGTGTTTTAGTTTAGTCATCTGGAAAACCACTGCCCTCTTTCTCATCTCCCTAGCACCGTTTATATTTAAGCTGCCTACTTTAAAAAGATCCATAATGATGAAGGTGTTAAAAACCAGACTAAAAACAATCAATGAAATGAATAAAAATAAAACCTGTTCCTTCATCGTCATTAAAACCCGAGCTGCTTCCTGACTTTATGGACTAGTTTCTGCAGTCTGAAGACTTCCTGGTCTGTTAAGTCTGACTCCTCTCTGTGTCTTATCACGTGTCTGATGGAGTCATATAAGCCCTGCAGATCAGGGAAGTGATGCTCCAGGTTTAAGTTCCTCAGACCTTTAGTCTGTTGTAAAAAAGACTTGACTAAGTCTGCAGGATACACCTGAGCAGCAGTCCGCGGAGTGAGCGACAGGACACTGCTGTCAGACACACACCCCTCACTGTCACTGCTGTCACACAGAGCTGCTCTGTTCTCTGCAGCACTCACTCTACCTGCCAGTCGACCAGCTTTTCCACCCGCCTCCACAACCAACATGCTCCTCCTCTTGCTGCGCCGCTTGGGAGGAGCAGGCGCCACCACAGCCTCACTGGCCTCCATCTCCTCAGCTACTGTGTTCCCCTCACACAGCTCACCTGTCACCTCACCTGTGTCACACAGCTCACCTGCGTCCTCACCTTCGTCACACACCTCACCTGTCACGTCACCTACTTCACACTGGTCACCAACGACCTTAACCTTTTCAACCAGCTCACCTGTTACTTTACCTGCCCCACTTTGCTCACCTGCAGCCTTGTCTGCCTCCTCCTCACCTGCCTCACCCCCCTCCTCTAGTTCACCTGTTATTTTGTTTCCCTCACCCACTTCACCAGAAACACCGCCTGTCTCTTTCCCTCCACCTCTTTCACCCACACCTGTGTCCACCTCACCTGCCACTTTACCTGAAGAAACACCTGACTCACCATCCTTACCTGTCGCCTCCCTCGTTTCATCTCTTACCTCCTCTCTCTTCCCACTCACCTCAGTGCTCTCTTCATCCTGACTCTGCATCTCCGCCACTTCCTTTTCTGCAGACCCTTGATTTTTCTTTTGCCCCGCAGCTCCAGCCCCCCCTGCCGATTACCGCGGCCACACGCCGCACCGCCGGTACCGGCCGACCGACGGCAGCGGCAGTAGCGGGCGCCCCCGCGGTCAAGCCCGGGGTGACCGGAGCGTTGCGGCCGGGACAATCCCTGATTAAATGTCCCTCCTGACCACATCCAAAACATTTCACAGTAGACGATGTTGCATATAATACATAATCAAAATCATCTACCCGGACTCTGAAGCAGTAGTCAAATTCTTTGTCCTTGTTGGTCAGGATCATGAATAGCTGCCTGCGGTGAGACACCACATGTCTCAGCAGCGGAGACTTGCAACCTGACAGCACCTTCCTGACCGGGGACACCACTTTCCCGTGCCTGGACAGTTCTTTAATCAGGAACTCGTCACTGATGAAAGGGGGCACGTTAGAAAGAGTTATTTTTGTGGCCGGTAGTATCAGCGGTGTCACCGGCTCAAACAGCCCGTTCACTGTGATGCCCGTCTCCACCAACTTGTTCACTTGTTCCACCTTAGCCAAAAACAGAACCACTGCACCATTCATGCGGGCAGCGGACTTCACAGATCCGTGCCCGATCATCTCCCCCACAGCCAGGGCGACCTCCTCCACGCTGCACGGGGAGCCGGCTCCGGTCTTGATGCCGTGCTTCCGCGTCAGCGCGGAGAACCCGCTGCTGGACGCCATCCCTGCTCCTCAGAGCGGGAGGACAAACAAAAGACTCACAAACACGAAAACTAACCACGACAACACGACAACAAAAGACACCAAAACTGACACAACTACATTCATAAACACACTACACGGAAAAAAACCCGACAAAAATCGGTAGAATATTGGAAAAACACCCAATTTCGCTCCGCTCCTTCACACACACTCCTTACAGGAAGAAGAAGAAGAAGAAGAAGAAGAAGAAGAGAGTCCAGCAGTCCGGGGGGAGAGCTGCAGGATCTCAGAGACCAGGACCAGGACGAGGATGGAGCAGCAACAGCAGCAGCACCCGGAGCCCAACAAAGCAGCAGCAGGCTCGTCCTTTCAGGTCAGTGTTCAGGACTTCCCAACCACACTAGGAGGAGTCTCGAGAGTCCATGGATCATCCGCTCATTCTGTTGTTGGACATCAAATGTGAAAACAATTAGTAGTTAACATTACTTTCATTTATTTTGAATTAAAAAAGGAATACTCCTTCAGCGGATTTTATATATTGGTTTTGAGGACAACCCGTCCACATGATGGCAGTTATTTATTTATTTATTCTTATTTTATTGTTAGCACCATTTAAGTGCTAACAAGTGAGTAAAACAAATAAGACAAAGACGAATCTAAAGAATCTGTAAGCAGAACATGAGGAAGAGCATTTCTAAAAGAGCAGTTAAATGCTTGTTTATGCATATTTTGTGACCCTCAATGGAAATACAATTTTTAGACAAATAGAAAAAAATAATTCCATAATTTGGTTCCCCGGAATTTTATTGACATTTGACCTCTATGAGTGAGAAATTTAGGAACATGAAGACGTGATGATATACGAGTTGAATATGAATATAACTGAGTTTGCTTTAAAATAAAACTGGAATTCCCTTCACTTAGAAGAAGAAAAAAAAGAAGAATTCCTTTTTTAATCCCACAAGGGGAAATTCAATTTTTTTTCACTCTGTTATTATTTTACTTAAAAATATTTTGTAAATAAAACCTTAGCGGGTGGTAGGGGGGAAAACTCTGATTTTGTGCACATGCACCGAACAGCAGGTCAGAGTATTCAGCCTTTTTGGAGACCCTGAATGAAGTCCTACATGGGGCTCCTGAAAGGGGACTCCTTACTTCTGCTGGGAGACTTGAATGCCCACTTGGGCAGTAATGCAGACACGTGGAGAGGCGTGATTGGGAGGAATGGCCTCCCTGATCTCAATCAGTCAGCGCTGTGAATGCTGAGGTGTTTATCAGTGGTCCTCTACCCCCGATCAGGAGAGGAGCTGAGAGATTCAGTTGACTTTACTCGCTGAATGAGTAGCTCTCCAGCTCTTTTCTTGCTCGTTCAACGAAAAAGGAAGACACAACACAGCTTATCATGAACGTCCAAGGAGGACTGCCATTGCAAAAGGAGAGCGCTGACCATGAGAGACACCAGAGCAAAGAGGAGAGGTGTCCATCCCCCTCTACTGCCCCCTTCATTTCGAATGCGCGTGAAGATCCCTCCTCCACAACCCCCAGACCTCCATCCAGGTTTCCATCCTTCTCCCTTCCTCAAGTAAGCCTTTCTCCCCCGTTCTCCCCCTTGGAGTTCCGGGAGCTACCCCCACCCACTCCCTGCCCTACTTAAATTTTTACCCCCCTTGACCGACCTCAGCGATCCCTCCTGAGTGTCATCTCAGTGGCAACTCCTTCTCACCTCCTCCCTCCCCTCCACGAAGGCGTGCTTCACAAACCCTTAGCCCTACTTCGCCCCTCTCACATCAACCCCCTCTACGCCCTCAACGTCCACCTTCAGTTGTTCGTTCCAGCTCTGATGCTGCTCACTCCTCCTCCCCCTCATGGCCACCCCCGCCCCGCCCTGACAGCAGTCCTGAATATTACTGATACAGAAAAGGGTTCAGCAGTAGACCACATTATCAGCTGGGCCCGAGGCTGCCTACGTCAAAGCTTGGCTCCTTCTACATTCCTGTTGTGACTACCAAGAGAGTGAACATTGGGAAATGTAGACACCCTGCTAACCTAAACAATCTCATTCCTATTCTCTCCAAATCAAAGTCAACATCGAAGCTTGTCAATAACACCATCAGGATGGGTCTGCCCAATGTTAGGTCCCTGAATAACAAATCATTTTTAGTTAATGATTTTATTACCACTTCCAAACTTGATTTTATGTTTTTAACTGAAACCTGGCTGGAGCAAAATAGCAGTGCAAGCATTCTGATCGAGACAGCACCCCCCAACTATAACTTTATTGATGTATGCAGATCTGGAAAAAGGGGGGGAGGGGTTGCTGCTATATTTAAAAACATATTTCAGGGGAAACAGATGTCCCTTGGTGATTTTACATCATTCGAATACCTGTGTGCTGTGTTGAAATGCTCTCCCAAAATTCTCCTGTTAATTATTTACAGGCCACCTAAATACTCAGCGAATTTTTTCGATGATTTTACCAAATTATTGTCTAGCATCTCCACTGACTTTGACTGCCTAATTTTAACTGGTGATTTTAATTTTCATATTGAGGATTTGAATGACAAGGGTGCAAAGGAACTTTTTACTATTTTAGATACATTTGAACTGTCTCAACATGTGAAAGAGGCTGCTCATTGTAAAGGACACACCCTGGACCTGATTATCACAAAAGGTCTCAAGGTTTCTGATGTTCTTGTGACTGATCTTTCATTGTCTGACCACTTCTGTGTTTTCTTTAATATTTCTTTAATTCCGGAGACAGAAACAGAATCAAAGAATGTTAAAAAGCGCTACATCAATGAACATGCTAATGTACTCTTTAAAAATGCCATCTCCTCGCTACAACCTCTAAACCCATGCCATGCTGATGATCTTGTAAACAACTTTAATTCCAAAATTGTGAATATCATAGATGCCATTGCACCTGTTACTGCTAAAATGATTTCTGGTAAGCAAAAGGCACCCTGGAGAAAAGCTGCTGTTGTAACTGCCCAGAGAAGAGAGTGCAGGAAGGCTGAACGAATCTGGCGAAATACAAAACTTCATATTCACCATGACATCTATAAAGAGAGGCTCCAGGCCTACAATTTAGTCTTAAAAAGTGCAAGAGAAACATTCTACTCCAATATCATTAACAGCAACACTAATAAGGCCAAAACCCTATTTGCAAATGTCGACAGACTGACCAACCCCCCAACACAAATACCAGCCGAACTCCATTCCACACAGAAATGCAATGAGTTTCCATTCTTTTATACTGATAATATTGAAGACATCAGATGTGCCATCAATATCTCAAACAAAAAAGTTGGATCACCACCCCGTTTAGGCCAAAATAACACAGCAATGATGGCAAGCTTTAATGCCATAGACTCTAAAACTCTAGTGGAAACAGTGACATATCTAAAGCCAACCACCTGCTGTCTTAATGCTTTACCTACCAACTTCTTTAAGAATGTTTTTGACTGCCTATCAACAGACGTATTGCAAATAGTTAATAACTCTATTCAATCTGGCAATTTCCCAAAGGCCTTCAAAAATGCAGTCATTAAACCTCTTCTAAAAAAGCGGAGCCTAGATGCCTCTATTATCAACAACTACAGACCAATTTCAAATCTACCATTCATAAGTAAAATAATTGAGAAAGTTGTACTCCAACAACTAAATTACTTCTTGGCTTCTACTGGCTGCCACAACAACCTCCAGTAAGGATTTAGATCTTTTCATAGCACCGAGACGGCCCTTATTAAAGTTATGAATGACATCCGTCTTAACACAGACTCTGGCAAAACTTCAGTATTAATGCTATTGGACCTCAGTGCTGCATTTGACACTGTCGACCACTCAATACTTTTGGACAGGTTGGAAAACTGGGTGGGGCTCTCAGGCACAGTCTTAAACTGGTTCAAGTCATATCTACAAGATAGGAACTATTTTGTCTCCATTGGAGACTTTGTATCAGAACAAACCAACGTAACGTGTGGAGTCCCCCAAGGTTCAATCTTGGGGCCGACTTTATTTATTTATATGCTCCCACTAGAACAGATCATGCAAAATAATAAGATTGACCACCATTGCTATGCCGATGACACCCAAAGCTATGTAGCGCTATCACCAAATGACTATCGCCCCATAGATCGTATCTGCCAGTGCATTGAGCAAGTCAAACACTGGATGGTCCAAAATTTCCTTCAACTAAATGGGGATAAAACTGAGATAATTGTTTTTGGTGCTAAGAAAGAAAGGTTTAAAGTCATCCAACACCTTCAATCACTGTCCCTGAAAACCTCAAATAAAGCCAGAAATCTTGGGGTTATTATGGATTCCGATTTACATTTCGACAGTCACATCAAATCAGTAACAAAATCAGCCTACTATCACCTTAAAAATGTAACAAGACTTAGAGGGCTCATGTCAGCTCAAGACTTAAATAAACTTGTCCATGCCTTTATTACCAGTAGGCTAGACTACTGTAATGGTCTCCTTGCAGGTCTTCCCAAAAAAACTGTCAGGCAGCTACAGCTTGTTCAGAACGCTGCTGCTAGAGTTCTTACAAAGACCAAAAAATGTGAGCACATTACACCAATTCCTAAATCATTACACTGGCTTCCTGTACGTCAGAGAATTGATTTCAAAATCCTCCTGCTCACATATAAATCACTATGTGGTCTGGGGCCGAAGTATATCACTGATATGCTCCCACAACATAAGCCTTCTAGATCACTAAGATCCTCTGAAGCCAATCTGTTTGTGGTTCGAAGAGTAAACTCAAAACAAGGGAAAGCATCTTTCAGTCATTATGCAACAAACAGCTGGAATAAACTTCCTGAAGATGTAAGAGTTCCACCCACTCTGACCACTTTTAAAACTAGACTGAAAACTTCCAGCTTACCTTAGCTTTCACCTAAATCTTTGCACTTTTAACGTCCGCACTGTTTTTATTATTGTCTATGTTTTTATTCTCTTTGTCTTTCTGTAATGCATTTTAATTCATGACACGTTGTGCTGTGAAGCACTATAAGTCTGCCTTGTGTATGAAAAGTGCTATACAAATAAAGTTGCCTTGCCTTGCCTTGCCTAAAGTTATATAAGTGATGTCTTAAACTAGACAGAAATGAATAATGTGTTGTGAGAGGTGGGTGCAACCTAACAAATGAGAGAGGTGTTTTGAAAAATACACAAGCTTTTAGGGAGAAAATAAATGATTTATGAATCAATTATTTAAAGGAGTAGACATTTTTGAAATGCAAATATAATTTGCATGAGCATAGAGATTCCCAACTACAATAAAATGGGCATATGGATGTGGTAAGGAAAATAAACTTAGTGGTGACTCATTTTCAATGTCTAAATATCCAGTTTGGATATTAAAGGGTGCGTTGCTGGGAATGAAGGTGTCATACAAACCGCATGTGTGAAATAGTCTGAGTGAACAATAAGCCCATTTAAAAAGTAAAAGCACTGTGAGTCTATAGAAAAATGGGAAACAAAATGGGAAAGTTGAAAGTATTACAGGCGCTGCTAAATGTATTGCAGATAAATAGGTAAATTGTGGTTGAGAGGTTCTATTTTGGCATTACTAGACTAAGGGAGTATTTTATTTTTTTCCCTGTCAATTTATTAGGCACATATTTAGGTGCATATATAGTGAAGAGGGTAAAGTGATGAGAGAGAAAGGGACAGAAAGAAGGGAAAGATGGATTTTTGGGATCATGAATGAAAAGAGAAGGACGGAGGAAAGCAAAATCAGTTATAGGATGACAAGAAATGAAAGAAACGAGTATGTGTGACAGAAAGAGAAGAAGTGAATGAAAGAATGAGGATCAGGGAAGTAGGGATAAAACACAGGGCCTCCTCCATTCTGTCTCCAAGCCGTGCAGCTCCTCCATCAAGCCCATATGCATGTTCGAACAGCCCAGAAAGACTCTGACAATGAGGGGAAGGGGAGACTGAACCTGCATTTGATGTGTCAGTTTTCACAAAACCAGGGACTGGGGAAAACAGACTGAATCAAGAAAAAAGCTAGCATTGCTTCTCCAGAAAGTTCTCTCTCCAAAAAGCATCTTCTTTTTTCTAATTACTGGCCTGAAGAAAAGGAAACAGAGAGGACGTCCACCGCACCAGATGTTCAGTTGATTTGCACACTGAAGAGCTTGTGTTCAGGACATGACAGCCAGAGGAACTAAAATATTGCAAGGAAGTGGGAGCTGGAGTTGTGTGTACTCAGATGGGCCAACATTCGACCAGCCATTTGGTTCACTATACCAGCAGAATGGGGCACAGAATCCTGGACAAAGAAGGCCTCATCAAGAAAACAGCAAAAGGAGATAAAGAAGGAGACTGGGACAAGATCCAGAGAAGTCCTGGTTGTGGTTTTCTGCCTGGGGTTTTCATGTTTCCAGTGAACAGGCCATACAGACAGCGGAGGAAGGTCAGAGCATTTGAAAATCACAAATTAGAAATTAAAAGATAAAAATATCCACACTAGATGACAACGTGGTGAACTTAGAATGACCAGGATACATACACATGCATATACATATAGGAACATTTATTAAGAATAGGTATTGGTGTCAATAGGGGAGGTTATGGATTTGCTGTAAGAGTTGATTGTTAAACACACAGAAATTATGTTTTTGATTACTGTGATCTGACAAAATCTTTTTTAGCTCACATAAGACAAAATTCAAGTTATTGAAATCAACATTGTTTCTTTTTTATAAAACAAACATGCCATTGTGGAATATCTCAAATATAACCCCCATTTTACCAGAAGAGGCATCGTAGATGTCACAGGTTGGAAATTCTGGTGATTGATTTTATAAAATGCAATATTGTAGTGTTACTGTCCATCCAGACTCATTATTCTAGGTTTTTTGCTTTCACCCTCAATGGTATTTGAATTTTTGAATTTGATGGAACAGTTTTCTGGAAAACCTGTTGAAAAAACTGCCATAGTGATGGTGAAGTTTTCAAAAATATGCGTCTTGTTTTTGCAAATTGAAGCATTAGATATAACAATATTAACAATAATAATAACAATAATAATAACAACAACAATAATAATAATAATAATAATAATGATAATAATTTTCTGAAGTCCTGTAATAGTGGAGGGGTTAGACCATTCAAAACCTTAAAAATGAGGCAGGCATCCAAAAACAACTGGTAGCTTTCGAAGTATGTATTCATTAGGCAGAATGGTTTATTTCAGAGTAGTATTGTATTATAATTATTGATAGGTCAATGTAATTGCACTTTGATGTTGCAGCTGATAAAGGTGGGTTTACTTTTATTGACTGCTGTCTGGCTTAATGTATAACAATATGTGTCATATAATTTGTAATAACAATCTAAATCTGTGAAGTAACTAAATAAATGTAGTGGAGTATAAAGTAGATTAAAATGGAATTACTAATGTACAAGTACCTTAAAATCAACCTAAGGTTATGTAGTAAATGTACTTTCCACCACTGCAACAACAACACTTTATTTTTGCAGGTAAAAGTAAATCAGTGAATCTTTCAGTTCAGTTGCAGTGACAGTTTGGACAAACTGTAAGTAAAATACACATACACCATATACTTTTATATTTTTAAGGCAATGTAGAAAAGTATTAAAAAAAAAACTAAAATAGAGGAAGAAATAAGCTTTGATACCTGAGGTGATCAAAAGGTTAAGACAGTTCATAGTGTGTTACTTATGTCACATGATGACTGGGCTCCCTCACACTACTTTCCAAGTTCTTTGAACTTCTTTGAACTCTTGTTTAAAGGGTTTCACCCACATAGGTCAAGTAGAAGTCTAACAGTCCTCAACACAGAATTTCAGGACAAATGGAAAGGCGGACATGTAATCAAGTTCCAGACAAACACAATGAGAATATGCAGTAAGGGTACGTCCACACGATCATAAACAACCGTTTTTTTCCTCTGTCATTGTTTAAAAGTTTTCTGTCCATCCGGCCTGGACTCAAGAAATATCTGCCTCCACATGAAACTAGTGAAACCTGCTAAAAACGCTATAGTACCCATGCCAGGCTTCGATGTGGTGCTGTCACTGCCACAGAAATACACCTACAACAGAGAAGAAGAGAAGGGGAGACGCTGTGGAGAATACAAACACCCGAGAGTTTCTCTCATAATCTGGAGACTTCCCAAATCCTCCTCCATCCTAGAGACAAATGTGTCCCTGTTTCTGCTGTTAGTGGAGACTTTTGTGCTTTTTTAGATTCTGATGCACCAATCACTCTGCAGTTAGTGTCCTCAACCAGCAGAGGGTGCTGCCCCTTCCCCGTCCGTAAGCCCTTACAGGCGCCACTTTCTCACTACAGTCTTTTCACATTTCTTAGAACTGGATTTAGAAAAAGAGACTAAAGAGCAATTTAGCGTTTTATTCAGAGCATCAGGGAAAAGGGAGAAATCTGTGGTCGCCCAAATTCATTCCCATGCATGTGGCTGAGAGTCCAGTTCAGTAAACAGTCTATGGGTCCATCTTTCTCCTCTCACGCAGCAGCACTAGTGTTATGTGAGGCTGTGGGGTCAGAGGTCGAGGTGGGATGATGACAGCATCGTTCAACAAAGTATGTTGTATCGCCGTCTGTGTGTGGATGGTCGGCCAAAACGATACTAAAGTTGTGCGGTTATAGGAAAACGCATCTCAGTGTGCATGGGCCTTAAAAGGGCTGGGCTTAAGATTCAAACCTCCCTGTTTCCTGATTCCCATTGAGCCCTGACCTTTCAACATGTGTTACACAAAACAGTGCCTGTCTATAACCTATTGAAAGACAAAATGCACTGGACTTCTCGGATATCTCCACCAGGATCCCACCCGACACAGCCAAACTGAGGACAACCTGTCACTGCAGGACAAGGCTGCTGCGTTGAAGGAGGAGCAGGTCAGGGATAATGCTCGAATTGTGGTTGTCATGAGAGGGGGTGATGCCTCAGACAAAACAGAAATGATGGGAGAGTACATCCTACAGTTTGGAAAATACATGCCATGGGTGAGTCTTGTTTTGCATTTGTTTTGACAAACGGATGTGCATGTTACTGTCAGAGAACAACAGAAGAAACACTACATTGCCAAAATAAACAGGTGAAGTAAAAGATGGATGATTTGTTCCTTTATTAACACCCACATTTGTACATTGGCAAATTATAAATGATTGACAGGAATGTTTCTGGCATAGGACCATCTGCTACCTTGCTTCTTTACATTCAAACATAATTGATGCTTTTTTTTCTCTGTCCACCCCTGTAGAAACAGCTCTGCCAGCTGTGAAGAGAGCTGCCCCCCTTCCCAAGGAGCTGATGTTTCTATTGCAGAAAACAGCAGGGCAGACACAGAAAGCCATCACACTTCCAGGTAGTGTTGCTTTCATCAACGCAAATGATAAAGGTTGGTTGTAGAAAATATTTCGTCAACCAACCTTTATCACAAAACTAAACGAGATGAAACGAAAATGCTGGGCATGTGACGATGACTTAGACTAAATATATAATGCAATTTCGTTGACGAATAAAAACGAGACGTAATGTCTCTTCATTTTCGTTGACGAAAATGAGACGAAATAACGTTGTTTCGTCTCGTTTAGTCACGTTATTATTATTATTTTGTAGTTTTCTCCCAGGCTTGCGTCTGGGCAACGTCACATCCTCAATCCCCATACGCACATTATTTGGATTCTGAAGCTGCAGCTGCTGTGGGTCAGTGTTAACGACAACTAAAGAAACATGAGAACAAAGTGTGACACCAGCCGGGTGGTCGTGTTTGAGAGAAAATAAGAAACAGTTAGATTACATAGACGTAGTAAGCAAAACGGAATGTGTTTGTCTCCTTCAAAACACTAGTAGTCGTCCTCAGCAACAGTCTAGGAGGTTGTTATCGAGTAAAAAGTGATCAATTCGGGAGAATGTTTGGTGTACATGTGACAAAAAGAAAAAGCTTAACCATGAGTATTTATAAACCTCCAAGGGTCCGAAATACCCGACTGTGATGTCTTTTACAGTCTGTCTGGTCGAATGTGTCAGCATATTTAGGAGGTGTATCCGTTAAACGAGACGAATATTGATATTGTTGTTACTTTCGGGGTCCTGAAGCGTAAAAATGATCAAAAGTTTCTCCATCTCAGCCAAACCGGAAGTCCAATTATTTCTACTTATTTTGATCAGCTGTTGTACATTGATACAATAAAGATAATACATGCACTCTTTATTATCAGGCTGCTCCAATAAGTCTGTTAAGAGTCTGGTCCAAAATGCTGCAGCTCGTGTACTAACTAAAACAAATCTAAGAGAACATATTTCTCCTGTATTAGCTTCTTTGCACTGGCTACCTGTAAAATCTAGACTATAATTTAAATTCCTTCTCCTTACCTACAAAGATCTTATTGGTCAGGCTCTGTCGTATCTTAAAGAGCTCATAGTACTGTATTACCCAACTAAATTGCTGCGCTCTGAGAATGCAGGGCTACTTGTTGTTCCTAGAGTCTCCAAAAGTAAGGGGGATAATCCTTTTCCCAATACTCTGACCATCTATCCTCTCTGTCTGTATCATTCATGTCTCATCAATGCATCTTACTTATTCAACTTCTTCCCCAAAGTTTTTGTGCTTTGTCGTCTCTAAGGTCTCTGCTGATCGTGGTGGTGCCTGCTGCCGTGGTCCTGCATGACGCCTCCTGCTGCTATTATCACTGTTACTCATGTATACTATCACTAGTTTTATAAATTATAATATTTGTAGCCATAAACATATCATTAGTGATATATCTTACAGCTGTTGTTACCACTACTCATCATTGATCTCATTTACAAGCATAATTATTATCATTGTCATATTCTGTCACCATAGATGTGCTTGTTTCTACTATTCTAATGTATTGGCTGCTAGAACATGCAAGTCATGTTCACAATACTATAGATATTACTATAGTGGTGGTAGCTTGCATCTCTGGGACTGTCTCTCTATCCATCTGTCCGTCTTTTCTCTCTTTCTGTCTCCTTTTCTTCCTCCCCAACCGGTGCAGTCATATGTCCGTCCTCCACAGAGCTGAGTCTGTCTGACATTCGTGTCTGTGAAAGGGAAGGTTTTTCATGCCACTATGTATGTAAATCATAAATAAGTCATAGAGTGTGGTCTATACCTAGTCTGTAAAGTATCCTGAGATAACTGTTGTTATGATTTGTAGTGTGTGTACTGTCCATTTATATATATATATAAACAGATATATCTCTCAAATAAGTGAAAACAGTCCAGTATCCAATTTTAATAAAGGGCACTCGGGGGCATTATGTGCCATGGCAAACAGTCAACCTTGCAGTTCTTGTCTCAAGACTCCCTGACATTCACGAAGGAGCCAACAAATGGATAAGAGCATTTGAAGAAGAAACTGTGGGAATAATGCTGGCCCTAGTTGACATAAAAGCGATATAGGCAAGATGATTTTGGGTGGCAGAAATGGAGAACCTTTTCCAACACAGCCAAAATGGGTGGATGTTAGAACCCAGAGCAGATGGAACCGTGTTCAACGCATACCGTACCACCTAACCTTAGCCAACTATGTTCGTGAACTTTCTTACGTGTTTTTTGTCCGTTTGTCTCATTCTTGGGACTATTTTTGCCGACCGCGTCTCCGTCTGGACACAACAATGCGGCGGCTCCATTGTTTACACCCGTGAACAGCTGTTGTCGCTAGCACCAACGGCGCTAATGCGGGAGAGGCCTGAAATCCCCAAAGAACTGAGGAGAAAGTACAGGGGATGTAAGGCTGGACGTAAACAACGGGAAAAGAAGAGGAGATATAAACCATCTCTCCCTTCCATCACCATGGGGAACGTAAGGTCGCTGGCTAACAAGATGGACGAGCTGGCGGGCCTGGTGAAGACTCAGTGGATGTATCGTGTGAGCAGTGTGCTGTGTTTCACGGAGACGTGGCTCCACGAGGACATCCCAGACTCGAACGTAACTGTGGACGGCTTTCAGACTGTTCGGGCGGACAGGAGTCACCGTGAGAGTGGCAAGAGGAAAGGTGGGGGACTTGCTATTCTTATTAACAACAAGTGGTGTCATCCTGGACACGTTACTGTAAAGGAGCGTGTGTGTAGCCCGGACATTGAGCTGCTTGCCGTGAGTCTGCGGCCATACTATCTGCCGAGGGAGTTTTCACACGTGATCGTTCTGGTTGTTTACGTTCCTCCGACTGCAAACGCGGCGCGCGCGAGTGACGTCATCCACACCGTCGTCGCGGGACTTCAGACACGGCACCCAGACGCATTCATTGCAATATCTGGGGACTTCAACCACATCACTCTGGCTGCAACACTGCCCACTTTCAAGCAGTTTGTGGACTGTCCCACCAGGGAAAACAAGACACTGGACCTGCTGTATGCTAATGTTAAGGAGGCTTACAGCTCCACTGCCCTTCCTCCTCTTGGAAGATCAGATCACAATCTCATCCATCTGCAGCCCCTGTATAAGCCCCAAGTCCAGCGGCTTCCTGTGACCACCAGGACTGTGAGGAGATGGTCACAGGAGACTGACGAAGCTTTACAGGGTTGCTTTGAACTCACAGACTGGGATTTGCTCTGTAATTCACATGGGGAGGACCTTGATGATCTCACGGACTGCATAACAGGGTACATCAATTTCTGTGTGGACAGCGTTGTTCCTACAGAGACTGTACTCTGTTTCCCAAATAACAAGCCGTGGGTCACCAGAGACATCAAGGTCCTGCTGAATGCGAAGAAGAGGGCCTTCAGAGAGGGGGACAGAGATCAGATGAGGCAGGTCCAGAGGGAGCTGAAGGAGAGGATCCAACAGGGCAAAGACACCTACAGGAGGAAGCTGGAGCACAAACTCCAGCAGAACAACTTAAAGGACGTGTGGAGCGGCATGAGGAGCATCACTGGCTACAAACCATCTGGTAGCCAGACGGTAGGAGGTGGTACTGAACGTGCCAATGAGCTCAATCTGTTCTTCAACAGATTTGACCAAAGGGCTCTGGACCACCCCCCCACGGCTCCTCTACAACCACCCACCTCCAAACCTCCAACCCTGCTGACACCTCCCCCTCAATTCCTTCCTGATTTTGCCCTACCTGTCCCCTCCCCCCCGCCATCACCTCTCTCCACCCCCACCAACACACACAGCAGACAGACCTTCACTGCAGAGCAGGTGAGGAAGGAGCTGTGCAGACTCCGCCCAGGCAAGGCAGCGGGTCCCGACGGTGTCAGCCCGAGGGTCCTCAAAACTTGTGCGATCCAGCTGTGTGGAGTCCTGCAGTACATCTACAACCTCAGCCTGAGTCTCGAGAAGGTCCCTGTGCTGTGGAAGACATCCTGCCTGGTACCATTACCAAAGAAGGTGCGTCCCAGCACCTCAGAAGACTACAGACCGGTGGCGCTGACATCGCACCTGATGAAGTCCCTGGAGAGGCTGGTTCTTTCACTTCTTCGGCCCCTGGTCAGCTCATCACTGGACCCTCTACAGTTTGCCTACCAGCCGAGACTAGGAGTGGAGGATGCTATCATCTTCCTGCTCAACCGTGCCTGCGCCCACCTGGACAGAGCGGGGACCACAGTGAGAATCTTGTTCATGGACTTCTCAAGTGCGTTCAACACCATCCGGCCTGCTCTGCTGGGACGGAAGCTGACGGCGATGCAGGTGGACCCTCCCCTGGTTTCCTGGATTACGGATTACTTGACGGGTCGACCACAGTATGTCAGACTTCAGGACGGAGTGTCTGACACCGTGGTCTGCAGCACTGGAGCTCCACAGGGTACTGTTCTTTCCCCATTTCTGTTCACCCTGTACACCTCAGACTTTCAGTTCCTCTCTGAGTCCTGCCACCTGCAGAAGTTTGCCGACGATTCTGCAATTGTTGGCTGTGTCAGTGAGGGGAAGGAGGAGGAGTACAGGGGCGTTGTGGACTCCTTTGTCGACTGGTGTGCAGCTAATCACCTGATTCTAAACGCCACCAAGACTAAGGAGCTAGTGGTGGATTTCCGCAGGAGTAAATCTGCCCCCACACCCATCTCCATCAACGGACTGACTGTGGATGTTGTCCAGGATTACAAATATCTTGGAGTACACCTGGACAACAAACTGGACTTTTCCAAGAACACTGAGGCTGTCTACAAGAAGGGCCAGAGTCGTCTCTATTTCCTGAGGAGGCTCCGGTCATTCAATGTTTGTAACACCATGCTGAGGATGTTCTATCAGTCAGTGGTAGCCAGTGCCATCTTCTTTGCTGTTGTGTGCTGGGGCAGCAGACTGAGGGCAGCAGACGCAAAGAGGATCAGTAAGATCATCAGGAAGGCTGGCTCCGTCCTGGGGGTCACACTGGACTCTTTGGTGGCGGTGTCTGAGAGGAGGATGCTGTCTAAACTGCACAGCATCCTGGACAATAACTCTCACCCTCTCCACCAGCTGCTGACCTCCAGCAGAAGCACATTCAGCCATAGACTCATTCTCCCTCGGTGTAATACTGAACGCCGGAGGAAGTCTTTTCTTCCGGCGGCCATCAAACTTTATAATTCATCTCCCCCCGGTCAGGTAAGGAACAGTGGAGACACTGTATCCTGAAAATGTCACTTTGTCACTTTATACCATCACTGCATCACTTTATTCAGTTGTACTTTATTCAGTTGTACTGTCACTTACTTCAGTAAGTAATGCTGCTATTCGACACTGTCACTTTATATCACCACTACATCACTTTATTTATTTATTAATGGTTTACGGTAACTATCTGCTGATACACTTCCTGTGCTTTAGGACATGCTGCTACATTTCACTGTGGTTTACTGTAACTTACTGTAACTGACTGAAGTACGAAATGCTGCTACACTCCACTGTGCCATACTGTCACTTAGTTCTGTAGGACATGCTGCTACATTTTTAACATTTTTAACACTTATAACTTATCGCTCCTTCTCACTTATTTAGTTTGTACTTATTTTATTTCAATCTGCTGCTAAACTGCACGCTGCGTATTGTTGTATATTGTATATACCTACGCTTAACCATGACGTCTGTTGCACTCTGTCACACTTGGTTCATTGCTTGATTTATCTGACGTTAGCTTTATTTTGATTTGATTTATGTTTTTATGCTTATTGTTACTCTGATCCTTTTCCGCCTTTGTATCGAAACTGTTGCACAATAATTTCCCTCGGGATAAATAAAGCTTCTTGAATCTTGAATCTTGAAAACCACGCTGTGGACGGAGGTGCAAAGTGTATACCCCACGAGAGTTGATCCAAAGGCTCTTAAGGGGGGGTTGCTCTCAGAGACTGAGAACCCAGCCACATACATCACAAGGCAGATGAAAAGGTGGAAGCAGGAAACTGAGGAGGAGGTTGAGAGCAGCCTAGTGCTGATGACATTGTTCAGGAACCCCATTGTGGAGGCCATGCCAGCCCCAGTTCAAAGTAAGCTGGAAGAGGTGGTAGGGCTAACATCAATGTCACACCAACAGTTTCGGGACAATGTGGTACACGTGATAGAAAAACATTGTTAAGACATAAAAAGGGAAAGGGAAAGTGATAAAAACTTGCAGCGGAAACTGATACAGTTACAACTCAACGAGCTGCAAGGGTCCAAAGTTTGCCACGCACCAACCCATGTCAGACAGATTTTTTGAGACAGTAGGAAATTGGGACAAAAGCAGCTATTTCAAATGATGGCTCCACTGGAAATAATCACATAAAACTAAGAATAACTGATAACTAATTCAAATGATGGCTCCAGTGAAAATAACCACAGAAAACAAGGAATAACTTTTAACTAAGAACTAATTCAAATGACGGCATCAGTGAAAATAACCACAGAAAATGAAAAAATTAAAATCCCAATTCTGGTTGCGAAACAAACAAATGTTAATTTGATTGGAAGAGATGCACTGTGTAAAATAAACATAACGATTTTTGGTTTGTCAAAAAATATGCAAAATCCAGTTGAAAACACTCAAATATTTAAAAGTACAACTTTTGATACAAAAGAAGCGGCTGAGGATGAACGAGGCATTTGGAGAAGGCCAGGTGCAACAATGAGTGAACAAAGGTTATGGAGGTCACAAAACGGTTTGTTGATGGCCCCAGTGAGGTTGTTGTCCATGTTATTTCTAAAGTGCACAGTCTAGATCACTGTGCAAGGGGGGAAAGTGATGAAGAAAATTCAGTTACTGGGCGCCTTATATGCAAGCAATGGGGACCGAGGTGGGTGTATGCTTTGCCACTAACACTAATGAGCTATCGCATGCAAACGCATAGAAACGTATTTAACACAGCTGAAATGCCTTTTAAAAGGACCACCGTTTGAACAATTGCAAAATGAGCTTAAAGCATATATGAAATATCTATCTATGATCCATAGAACTATCTACACACAGGAAAGAGCACGAGAGGAGACTGCACCACTGCACAAAAACGCAAATCAAGGTTGAAGGGAACCCAACGGCAGAAGTGGGCTATGAGAAAAGGGGTAAAACTGACTCTGACATTCCTGTGTGTTCAGAGTATGATGACTGTGGAGAGCAGAACCATGAACAGCCGGGTACCGACAAGCGAGATCCACAGACAGAAGGAGTCGGAGACGGGGAAAGTGCGATCCAGCCCCAGACAAGGATCCACCAGTCTAAAACAGATGAGTATGATGCAAAATGAAGCACTCTGTGCCACCTGCCAGCATTGTCAGATAGAAATAAATGTACAAACCCATTTGACACAGAGTAACCTTTGACACAGGAAAGCATAAAAATGCGAAAGAAAAGACAGAGCCATACAGCATGGATTTGGGAAGATAGAGAAATACTTCCAGAACAAGTTACAAGACCAGAGGTACCAGAAAAGTTAGAAGGGAACAAAGGACTTAGGGCAGAGGTGGTAACAGGAGGGAGATTAAGAATACACCTCCCAGAACGAGCAGGTTTGGTAGAAAGAAGGGAGGTGAAGATTTCAGAAATCCGCAAAGATGAAAGTAGGCAAGTTATATGTGGGTGGATGTCGGAGATAAGTTAGGAGCGTCAGTGTGGGACAAGGGGGCAGTAAAATGCATGCCGGTAATGCAAGAGGCGTGGTGTGGATGGATCATTGAAGTAGATAGTGCAGCAATTATTATTGGTAAAACATATGAACTGGATAGTGTTAGCCATGCAGAGATAGGTTGCAAGATAAAAGTGAAAGTAGGATGAAGTGCAAGGTATGCAAAGCCAATGATGGACGTGCTGTGTGAAGGGCTGGCGAGGGATGCGATCGCCGCGCCTGAAGAAGTGACTTCACCTGTGAGTACGATTATTATTACAACAAAAAAGTATTACAAAACCAGCTAAGACTACTACTACAACTAAAAGTGTTACAACACCGGCTAGGATGACTAACACAACTAAGAGTACTAAAACAGCAGCTAGAACCACAACCACACATAAAAGCATTACAATCAGTACAACAACCCAGAGAACCACCACAGTAAAACCAAAACAAGTGACCATAGGGCTAATCAAGACCACAAAAGTAGTAGTAGAAAGAATGTATAGAAGAGACAATGCAACTAAAAATAAAGTAGAGTGTAACTATCCTCAAGGTGGGCTTGAGGTATTGGTGGACGTGACGTGTAATGTAGACGGCCCCACGGCCAGTCCAAGAGCATTTCCTGTGGCAGGTCTGAGAGCATTTAAACCCAAGGGGTTACAGCCAAAAGAATATAGAGATATTAAGGATGAGCTGGAGGCCCGAGCCGCACAGAACTATTTGTACAAGAGTGTGTGGGCTACGGCCAAGACCTGACGACAAATTACTGTTTAGTGTGTTTTAAAAGTCCCGGAGCGAGACCTACGGTAATCCCAGAAAAGTATAACTCTAGAAAGTGTGCAAAGTATCAGAAACAAGTCTGTAAAAAAGGACAGTTTTCCAAGAATAAACATGCACCGATGTTTTTTCGCCAACCTGTGTGTGGTCTTGGATGTAGATTGGATGTGGTTCTCAGAGAATACATTCATATTTGAGGTTTGGAGACAATAAATACGACATAAAATGTGCTTATTTGAAGACACAGACTGTCGAAGACGACACCCCCCCAACAAATCATTGCATAGACCGAGAGGCTGAGTACAAGTGCTTTGCGAGCGGAGTCTTCAGGGATTAAGGTGGTGTTGAAATAGAAAACACCACCGTAAATTGTAGTGTTACATTGGTGCTATCCTGGTTTCCACATGAAAACAAGACATCAATTACGTCACCAGTGTGGTTCGAATCCGTCCAGAGACTTTAGAACAGGATTGTGCTAATGTAACCATGACTTTGCCCACATTCATTTTTTTTCGGTGACCAGACCTTTCCCATCGCAAACAGTTATTGGATGTGTGTGTGTGTGTGTGTGTGTGTGTGTGTGTGTGTGTGTGTGTGTGTGTGTGTGTGTGTGTGTGTGTGTGTGTGTGTGTGTGTGTGTGTGTGTGTGTGTGTGTGTGTGTGTGTGTGTGTGAGTGTGAGTGTGAGTGTGAGTGTGTGTGTGTGTGTGTGTGAGTGTGTATGTGTGTGTGTGTGATGCTGGCAGAGATGCACGTGAGTGGAGGGGACTAAAAGCAATAGCCGGAGAGTGGGGAGCGTTATGTGTAAAAGCTATTGCGGTGATTTTCATAGTGTTAATTATTGTAGCATCCCTACACTGTTGCATCATACCCATACTGAAAATGTGGATTCAGGGAATGTTGTACAAGCGGGCAGTGGAGGATACGAAACTACAAATGGCTCAACTGGAGTTGGTCAACTGAGCTACTACCCAGGGCAAATTAACTATGGAATGTCTACATGGTTTCTGATTCTTTCTTTTTCTCTTTTGGAGCACTAAGGAGGATGTTGAAATAGACACAAACAAACTAAGAGAGAGCTCATCAGGACTGTGCCATGAGAAGTCGCGTTGAAATATTGCCCAACTGCATCTTGGTTTTGGCGGAGTCGGCGACTTCAAGGACCGATGATGGGCGATGCCGACACATATTAACCCACATATTATTCTATTATTGTTTAAGACTGTGCAAGAATGTTCATGAATTTATATGTGTATGCTATCCAATATTAGAGTGTAAGTTGCAGTATAAAGGTTACATCATAATCATACACTAGAGAATAGTTACAGGTTTTATGGTAATAAGACAATCAAGGTAAATCACATAAAGTGACTTCAGGAGGGATGTGGTATGGTGGATGTAAACACACACACAGATTAGATAGTTATATATAGAGAGGCAGGAAAGATGTAAGTAGTGTTTTCATTCATTATATTCAGTTAGGATCAATTTTCATTCATTGTTCGCTGTTATTAATTCATCTTTCATTCTAATCAAAACATGATTTAACAACTGTTTCCATTCATTATATTCAATTAGGTTAAGATGAATTTTTGTTCTAATCAAAACGTGATTCAACACAACTGCACAGCGTGCTAATCTACAGTTGCTCAGGCTTACACTACATTTGTAACTCAGTTGATAGTTTTACAGGTAATAAAAGATCATGATTCCTTTTCACATATAGACATATATATACTCTAATTTCATGTTCTAAATTTAACACAACTGCACAACGCAGGCAAGTGCTAATCCACAGTTGTTCAGGTTTACACTACATTTGATGCTTACAGTTGAAAGTTTTACAGGTAATAACACGAGATCATGATTGCAGTTTATAATTTACAGTGTCACACTTTAATAATTTACAGTTTTTATGGTTTCATTTACAAATGTTTTATCATTGGTTTATTTGAATCACATGCTAAAAGGTGAACGTGAAGAAATCAATGTAGCCGTTGCTCGCGCCCAGCACAGTCGCCCATTATCTATGTATTTCAAAACAGAGGCCATGGGGACTATGCAGGACTTTTCTCTTCCACAGAATGATGAGATGATCAAGAATGATTACATGATGACGAAATGAAGGCCGGAGGTTTTTCACCTGCATGAGCCGCGGATGGCGAATTGATTTCTAATGATAATACTTTAATGAGGGTTAAAAACCCTCACAAGCGGGATATGTGGAAGAAAACATGATTAAGAAAGTGAATAACAGGCCGAGGTCACCATGTACTGGGGACATAGGTCTGATAAGCACATTCTGTTTAGAAAACAATACAACTGTATTTGGGCATGATGACATCTGGACACAAAGTGACACCACTGATTGTAAATGTACTGAGTGTGTATTGGAAAGACCTGATGGGGTTTGTAAACCTTGTCAGCACACAAGCCCCGGTATAAGACAGGAAGTTCTGTTAAGAGACACTTAGAATTTTGGTATTGTGAATCTTGGAACTCTGTGATGAGTGTATCAAACCTTGATTCAATAAATTCTCTTTCATTGCTGTGAGACCTCTCTGCTGACTCCTTCTTGTCGACCTTTCTATTTTTATAATACATTGTTCTACCATACCGTCTTTGTAAGAGTAGAGAAACCATCGCTAAAAAGAGGAGGAGGTCTGAGACACCACTTATCTACAATTTACAATCCTTCCCAGGAGATTCAACAATCTAACCTCATATTTTATGCTACTTATGATGAGTAGCATAAAATAATTATTTCTCTATTTTTCTCTATCACTTTAAAGATGAAAGTTGGCTTAAATGATATGATATAATGTATGATATGTTGTAACAATATTGATAATATATTCAAACAAAATGTTTTGCTCTTTGTCCTAAATGCAAGATACAACATGTAAAACCTTGGGCCTTACTGATTTGATTTTTGAGACTTTTAATAATAGAGCGTACATTGTTAATGGTTCATTTTTCTCATTTTTATTGATTTAAGTTTAGTTTGAGTGGTCAATAATGTCCCATTGTTTCCTGCAGATGTCCAGCAGCTGTTGGTGGTTAAAGAAAAGCTTCCTCCTGAGCAGCACGAGGGGAGCTCCAGTCTGGACCAGGAGATTAAACACATTGAAGAGGACCAGAAGGACTTCTGGACCAGTCAAGAGGGAGAGCAGCTTCAAGATCATGATATCACCAAGTCCCCATCCACTTCTGTCCCTGTGAAGAGTGAAGATGATGAAGAGAAACCTCAGTCCTCACAGCTGAGAGCATTGATGAAGCAGCAACTAACTGCAGTTGTGGAAAAGATATTTGGGCGGTTTGAAAGAAGGATAGCAGAGTACAATGAGGAACTTTGTCGTTCAAAAGAGGAAAACAAGCACCAAAAGAAACTACTGGACGCTGTTTTCAACCCTCAGCTTCAGTTACACAGAGCAGGTTTGTTCCCATTTGCTTTTCTTCACAGAAGCGAAGTCTTTCTAAAGATAACCTAATGGACCATGAGGTTTTCCAACACATGAGTTCTGCCTTTATACACTTTGTTTCTTCTTTTACCAGTGTGTCTTTCCTCCATGGTGCTTTTTTCTTTCCAGAGACAACTTTGCTCTCCATCGGGGCAGTGGCATTAATAACATTAGAATCGAATCTGTGCACGTGGTAAGCCCCTTGAAGATTCAAGTGTTAAGTGTTCTCATGCTATTAGC
The DNA here is from genome assembly GCF_963691815.1 of Echiichthys vipera. Taxonomy (NCBI): domain Eukaryota; kingdom Metazoa; phylum Chordata; class Actinopteri; order Perciformes; family Trachinidae; genus Echiichthys; species Echiichthys vipera. The sequence goes on along the minus strand of NC_139848.1, from coordinate 16,176,778 downwards.
ATTGGTCTGGCTACGTTTTATATATTTACCGATTCTGATTGAAAACTCAGACCTGGTAATCATAAGTATTTGCCACTTTGCGATGCAAGGCAAGTTTATTTGTATAGCACAATTCAACAACAAGGCAATTCAAAGTGCTTCACATAAAACATTGAAAGCATTGGTAGAAATAATACATAAACATATACAAAACACATAAAAGGTCATTTAAAATATAAAAAAAGATTTAAAATGAATAAATGAAATTTTTTCAAACATAAAAGATGGTTACAGTTACAGAAGTTACAGTGAAGTTTACTGTAAAGCAGTGGCAAATAGAAAAGTCTTCAGTCTTGATTTAAAAGAACTATGAGTTGCAGCCGACCTGCAGTTTTCTAGAAGTTTGTTACAGATTTGTGGAGCCCAAAAACTGAATTCTGCCTCTCAATGTTTAGTCCTGACCGTGGCTACACAGAGCAGACCTGTCCCCGACGATCAGAGATGTCTGGATGGTTCGTAGCTGAGCAGAAGATCTGAAATGTATTTTGATTCTAAACCATTCACTGTAAACCAACAGAAGTATTTTGAAATAAATTATTTGACAGACAGGAAGCCAGTGTAAAGATCTGAAGACTGGAGTGATATGATAGACTTCTTGGTCTTAGTGAGGACTCGAGCAGCAGCGTTCTGAATAAACTGCTCCTGTCTGATGGACTTTTTAGGGAGACCTGTAAAGACACTGTTACAGTAGCCGAGCCTGCTGATGATGAATGCATGAATTTTCTTTAAACATCACTCTGCACAGAGAAAGCACTCTCAAAGAAAACACAGGAATGATCAGAAAGAGCAACATCTATCACAACAACCTTAGAAATGCTCACAACCTTGGACATGACTAAATGTGTGACATTTATTGCGTGTGGGCTCGGTTACATGCTGAATAAATCCATGGTTATCAATGATAGAATAAAGTTCTTTAGTCCCTCTGGCATGAAGTTTTTCAACATGAATGTTAAAATCACCAACAATAACTACACAGTCAAGGTAAATACAGATCATAGACAGAAGTTCTGGAAATTCTTCAAAAGAGGTTGCACACTATTAGCCTCTAGACATTTAGAAACATAACTCAGGTGGAAGAATTGGGGTTAAGAGCCACATATTCAAAGGAGGTTTGGAAGGAAGGAAGTTTCCATCTGCTTGCATTGGAGCTGATTCAATAAGAACAGCACCACTGTTGTCCCGATTTAACCAGGTTTCAGTTAAAAATAAACAATCAAGATTGTGCTTGATAATGAAATCATTGATTTAAAGACCTGATATTTAATAAGGCTAGATTTAGTGTGTGTGTGTTTTAATCATTATTTTGATTATGACAAGGGAAGGATGCTGAATTTTATGAATTTGCGAAGTGTTATTTTTTTTTGCTTAGCCTTTTTCGATTACTTGAACTGAGGAAGCTATCGACTTGGGACCTGAGTTCTCCAGGGAAAAGCCATGAGTAAAGTTCGTCCTGTAGTCTGAACTCAGCACATATCAGTTGGAGCTTGCTTTATTATGTAAACGAGTCACTGAACGTGCTGTATTGTTATCAGGCTGTTGAGACACTGGATGATTCTGTTGTCGAGGTGGGGGTGGTGTATGATGTGTCTTCGGTGCTTTGGCCAGAACTGAACTTAGAGCGAATGACGGGAGAGGGGTCAGTGGGGGAGGATGCAGTGAGTCATTTGAGGGATGCAATCTAGGAATCGGGCTGGGTGTGAATTTGGACCCAGCAGTGACCAGCTGTTTGATGTGATCAGTGGACACTTAAATGTTCAGACAGCTGACTGTTTTTAGCAGATCAATAAAGTCTTCCTTCAATACTTCAGACAGCTGTTTCACCGTTTGGTGCACCTTCATGATAGCCATGATTAATTTCATTCATGTCAGATACCATGTCCTTAGGAAAACAAAGAACTTTCGTGTTCCTACTGCCAAAGTGTCTCATATCTTTCAAGGTAGAGTCACCCACAATCTGAGTTTCAGGCCCAGGCATTAGCTTTCTCTGTGGCCTTTCTGAATTTATTTTTGCCCTTACCTTGTTGTGAGCAGATAAAAATGATCCAGGTGTCAGATGGGGATCCAGGATCCTGCAGAGGTGGAGCAAATCTGTTCTCCAGTTGTACCAATTGTTGTTGGGAAGGTTTGTTGTTATTCCTCCCTTATGACAGCTGTCCGGGGCTCTGTCCTGCTAGAGGCAGGGGTTGACGAGGAGCTATGCCAGGATGGTAGAGCAGGCCAGCCGGTCGCATCACAAATCTCATTGCATCGGGAGATGATTTACTCTTATTTCCAGCGAGAACTTGTGGATTTATTACCATGTACACAGTCCTCCTGTTTTTTTTGTAGTGCTAACTAGCTGTGTGTTAGCATTTTCTTGTCCGCTGTTTTGGGGCCATGGCAAAGTTGCATCGTTCCCACTTTGTGCATTCACTTCCACATTCACATCTAACCTGTGGATTTTGGTTTCCAGTACTGCAATCTTCTGGAGAAGTTTGTGGTAGTGTTCTTCAGAGAAGGGAGGCATCTTGCTGCTAATTAGCTTTGGCTCCGTCTCACTGTAGGCTTTTTCGATGGGTAGGCCAAGGTTGAGCAGGACTAAGGTCCCAAAAATATTGAATTATGGCAGGAATCTGCTATCCACAAAAAGTGTATAGTTCCAGTGATTTATAGGTATCCAGGAGCCACTTTTCGTAATTTATCTTAGAATAAAGCATGAATATCAGCACAGAATTGCAAGAAAGCAAGAAGAGCAATATGAACCAATATGAAGAAACCAAAGCAAAGAATGAATTAAATGGCCTGATTTGAGTAGTTTAACATGTATGTTATCAGATTCAAGGCTGATTAAAAAAACTAATGAAATTGAAGTTTCATTTTGAACAGTTACAACATCCAAATGGCAAATATTTAATGGAAGGTATTTTGTTGACCAAATCAGTTGGGCCTCAATACGTCAATAAATGTTTTGCATTTTTTATTTTCCTTTTAACTGCCCTTCCTGCAGTTGCAACTGTGTTGTGTTATTATGTTGTGTATGTTTATCTGTAATGATGTGTGTAACTTCTCGGTGTTTTTTCAATTATATATATATATATATATATATATATGTTTATCCTAATTATTGTTTCATTCTGTCCTGCAGACATCCAGCTGCTGTTGGTGGTTAAAAAAGAGGTTCCCACTGAGCTGTAGGAGTCTGGACCAGGAGGACCCAGAGCCCCCACATCGTAAAGAGGAACAGGACGAACTCAGGACCAGTCAGGAGGGAGAGCAGCTTCAGGGACTGGAGGAGGCTGATATCAAGATCCTATTCACTCCAGTCTCTGTGAAGAGTGAAGAAGATGATGAAGAGAAACCTCAGTCCTCACAGCTTCATCAAAGAGAAACTGAACAGATGGAAGCAGAATCTGATGGAGAGGACTGTGGAGGGCCAGAACCAGACAGGAACTCAGATCCAGATAGAAATCCACTGATCCTGATGAACAGAGTGGAGACTCTTCTGAACATGAGACTGATGACAGTGATGATTGGAAGGAAAATAAAGAACCTCAGTCAGGTTTAAACCCTCTAGAAAATTATGACGTTCATGTCAAAGATCAGAGATGTCTTGCTGGTGGGAAAAGATTTAGCACAAAGACACATCTGAAGACACATATAGGAATCCACACAGGAGAGAAACCATTCACCTGCTCTGTCTTTGAGGGATCTTTTTTAGGGAGAGGAAGTTTAAGGGTACACATGAGAAGCCACACAGGAGAGAAACCTTCCAGCTGCTCTGTTTGCAATAAAGGATTTGCAACAAAGTCATATCTGAAGAAGCGTTTGAGCATCCACACAGGAAAGAAGCCATTCACCTGCTCATTCTGTGAGAGATCTTTTGTAGAGAGGTGACATTTAATGGTACAGATCAGAAGCCACACAGAAGAAAAACCTTTCACCTGTTTTGTTTGCAGTAAAGGATTTAGAATAAAGCAAACTCTGAAGGAACATATGAGCATCCACACAGGATTATATCCTTTCAGCTGCTCAGTTTGTAATACAGGATTTCCAATGAAGTCATATCTGAAGAAGCATATGGGAATTCATACAGGAGAGAAACCTTTCAGCTGCTCAGTTTGTACCAAATAATTCACAGAGGCAACAACATTGAAGACACATATGATAATTCACACAGGAGAGAGACCTTTCACCTGCTCTCTTTAAAGTCACAAGTGTCATATGTGTATATGTCCACTGGATTAGCATCACTCGCCTCAGCCTTTCACCGACTGGATATACAGAAAGAGAGTGATTTGTTGTTTCGCCGAGCAAAAAGCCACTTGACTATGGAATGAACAGGCTAACAGTAACACGGTAAAGGTTCAAGGTAAACTAAGGAAAATAAGGCAAAAAAAAGGAAACGGCATCTGAGAATATTTTAACAGCCCCCCGAGGAGGCACAAGTTCTCACGTTGGTTTATAAGGTGCTGAAAAAGTAATAAATGTTAAAACCATCAGTCGAGTCTCAGCATCTTTCAGAGGGCATGCTACGAATGATCTTACTTTAATGAAGCAACAGTCACTGTAGGGCCTTTGTGTCGTATTTGTCAACAATTTCCTCAGGTTTAATCCTCTTTGGGTATGTCCACACAATCTAAAACAACCTTTTTTTTCTTAAAAAAAAAAGCAAAACAAATAACGAAACAAAACATTAACAATAAAGAAACACCATAAAAAACCCAAACCTCCCTCCCCAAAAGTATACACACAGGGATACACAAAGACATACTCACTCACGGACACACATAGCCATACACACAACCACACATACACTAGCTGTTGCTGTGGAAACATGACACGACACCGAGATCTGAGGTGAGGAAGAATTTACCTTTGGGGGCCACGAAACGCCGAGAGGAATCGTGGTCCATGGCTGCAGGGGGCGCCGCCACAGGGACCCAGCCCAGGCTGACCGGCAGCTCCACACCATGGTGTAGAGCTCTCAAGCAAGGGCCATCCACGGGACAGCACCCCCATCAGTGGACCAGAGACCACTCCCGGTGTGGTCGGCCCCCTGGAGGAAATACCGGAGAACCGAGGGGCTAAAACAGTAAAATAAGATAAAAAGGTATAGACCTAAAAACTGATGGAATAAAAACAGTCAAAATAGTAAAATAAGATAAAAAGAATAGAAACTGTGTGGGAATAAAAACAGTCTAAACTAGAATAGAGGCTAAAAACTGAGGGAGTAAAAACAGTCAAAACAGTAAAATAAGAAGAATTACTTTATTTTTATCCCACACAGGGAAATTCAATTTTTTCACTCTTATATTACACATGTTACACACACACAGGCCCGAAATATACACATGCACAACCAGGACCTATATACATGCAATTAAGGAGAGATGTTAGAGCGAGGGGGCTGCCAGTGACCAGCGCCCCGAGCAGTTGGGGGTTCGGTGCCTTGCTCAACAGCACCTCGGCAGTGCCCAGGAGATGAACTGGCACCTCCCCAGCCACCAGTCCACGTTCCATACATGGTCCACACAGGGACTTGAATCAGCGACCCTACGGTTCCCAGCCAAGTCACCTATGGACTGAGCTACTGCCTACTATGAGGGAATAAAAACAGTCAAAACAGTAAAATAAAATAAAAAGAATAAAACTATTTGGGAATAAAAACAGTCAAAACTAGAATAGAGGCTAAAAACTGAGGGACTAAAAACAGTCAAAACGGTAAAATAAGATAAAAGGAATAGAAGCTCCGGCGCTGTGTCATCCGGCCTGCTCTGCTGGGACGTAAGCTGACGGCTATGCAGGTGGACCCTCCCCTGGTTTCCTGGATTACGGATAACTTGACGGGTCGACCACAGTATGTCAGACTGCAGGAAAGCTGGCTCCGTCCTGGGGGTCCAGTTGGACTCTTTGGTGGCGGTGTCTGAGAGGAGGATGCTGTCTAAACTGCACAGCATCCTGGACAACAACACTCACCCTCTCCACCAGCTGCTGACCTCCAGCAGAAGCACCTTCAGTCATAGACTCATTCTTCCCCAGTGTAACACTGAATGCTGGAGGAAGTCTTTTTTTCCTGTGGCCATCAAACTGTATAATTCATCTCCCCCTGGTCAGGTAAGGAACAGTGGAGACACTGTATCCTGAGAAAATGTCACATTGTCACTTTGTCACTTTATATCATCACTGCATCACTTTATTCAGTTGTACTGTCACTTACTTCAGTAAGAAATGCTGCTACACTTTACTGTACTTTACTGTAACTTACTTCAGTAAGAAAGGCTGCTACACTTCACTCTCACTTTATATCACCACTAAATCACTTTATTTAGTGGTACTGTAACTTACTGCTGCTACACTTTACTGTGCTTTACTGTAACTTAGTTCTGTAGGAAATGCTGCTACATTTTGGACACTGTTTTCACTAATTGCTCCTCATCACTTATTTGTTCGTACTTATTTTATTTCAATATGCTGCTAAACGGTGCGTATTGTTGTATATTACCACAATATCTGTTGCACTCTGTCACACTTAGTTATTATTTGATTTATTTTACGTTAGCTTTATTTTGATATGATTCTATTAGCTTATTGTCACTCTGATCCTTTCCCACCTTTGTATTGAAACCGTAGCACAATAATTTCCCTCTGGATATATAAAGCTTATTGAATCTTGAATCTTGAAAGAAAATAATAAACAAAAATATGAGAAGCATAAAAGGAATTTGTAATAATTAAACAGGTCAGTTAAAAGCCTGATTAAAAAGGTGGGTCTTGAGCCTCTTTTTAAAAACATCAACATTCTCTGCGGCCCTGAGTTTCTCTGGCAGGCTGTTTAACAATCAGGGCCCATAATAACTGAATGCCACCTCCCCATGTGTTTTGGTTCTCACTTGTGGTATGGTTCAAAGGCGAGCACCAGATAACCTCAGGGTCCGCAAGGGTTAATTGGGTTAAAGTATTGCAGATAAATAAGAAGGCCCAAGACCATTAAGACATTAACAACTAGTAAAATAACTTTAAAATCGATCCTGAAGCAAAAAGGAGCAATTGCAGTGATTTTAAAACTGGTATAATGTGCTCCCGCCCTTTGGTCTTCGTCAGCACGCATGCGGCTGAGTTCTGTAGTAATTGTAAGTTATACATGTTCTTTTTGGGAAGACCAGAGAGCAGGGCTTTAAAATAATCTAAATGACAAGTGATACAAGCCTGAATCAGCACCTAAAAAGAAACAACCTATCTTTGTTATGTTTTTGATGTGTTGAATAAAAGAGATCTCAGAGTCAAAAGTCACACCCAGAGTTTTTATAGATGTTGAGGATATAAAATCCTGTAACATTAGTAAAAGTTTCTCTTTCTGACCTTCAGGACCAATGACTAAAACCTCTGTTTTGTCCTGGTTGAGCTGCAGGAAGTTTGCTGCTATCCTCTTGGTTTTTATCATTAATTTCTCATCAATGCATGTTACTTATTCAACTTCTTCCCTGAGCTGTTTGTGCTTTGTTGTCTCGCAGGTCTCTGCTAATTGTGGTGGTGCCTGCTGCCGTGGTCCTGCATGACGCTTCCTGCTACTACTATAACTATTAGTCATATATACTATCTATCACTAGTCTAATAAACTATAACATTTTTAGCCATAAAAACACTATCAGTGGTATGTCTCGCTATGCCGTAGCTGCTATTGCCACTATTCATCATTGATCATGTTTAACCACCATAATTATTATCATCGTCATGTTCTATCACCCTAGCTGTGCTTGTTTCTACTAGTCTGCTATATTAACTGCCATAACATGTAAGTAATACTAATATTCACATTAGTATAGATAATATTATATTTACTGTTACTCTTTGGTTGCTTGCATCTCTGGAAGTGTTTCTGTCTGTCTTTCTTCATGTCTGTCCTTGTTTCTCTCTGTCCATCTTTCCGTCTTTTCTTTCTTTCTCTCTCCCTTTCTTCCTCTTCAACCGGTCAAGACAGATGGCCGTCCTCCACAGAGCTGGGTCTGTCTGACATTCCTGCCTGTTATAGGGAAGGTTTTCGTTGCCACTGGAATTATTGGGTCTATGTAAATCATAAATAAGTCATAGAGTGTGGTCTTTACCTACTCTGTAAAGTGTCCTGAGATAACTTTTGTCATGACAGTTAGATCCAGTAGTACCAAGATTATGAGTCTATGATTATCTTAATTACACCTGATGTCATTTAAAATTTTCAAAAGTGCAGAGTTTTAAAAATAATTTACTTCATTAAAAACATTTTTTTTCTAAAATCGTACTAAAAAATGGTAAGTTGGATACAGGCCGGTAGTTATTTAAAACAGCGGTGCCTAAATCACTCTTCCTCAGAAGGGGCTTCACCACTGCCGTTTTAAAGGAATTCACCAAATACAACAGCTGTTCCTCAAAGAATCCATAGAGTGTTTTAAAAAATGGCGTGGGAATTGGATCTAAAAGGCAGGTTTTGGGCTTTATCTGGGAGAAAGGTCGACCAAGTGTCCTTGCTTCAACCAGGGCCAAACTCTCCTGTGTTTCCTCAGGTAAAAGCAATGATCCAGGTGTTAAAAGCTGTTATACATTTTTAAAAATACTGGATCTGATATCATGGATTTTCCTTCTGAAGTGGTCTGCAAAGTCCTTACAAAGGGCGTTATGTGGTGCGTTGGTGGATTTTTTTTTTTAATTTGTGTTAGTAAAAATATCAGTTTTGGAAAATAGGAATCTGGGGTTATGTTTATGGTCATTTATTAGTTTTTGGAAGTGGAAGATTCTTGCTTGTTTGACTGTTTTATTGTGAATTTTGAGGTTTGACGTAAAATTTCATAGTGTGCTGTAAACTTTGATTTCCTCCATCTCCTATCAGCAATCTTGCATTCCCTTTTGCGTTTTTTAACTTCCTCAGTTGTCCATGGGGGTGTATGTCTCGTTTTAATAAAAAGTTGAGCCACTGAGTCCAGAGTCTTAATTTTATCGTTCAGGTTGTCAGTAATAAAATCGCAGGGTGCTGGTAAAATTTCACCAGGAATGCACTGTAAGACTGGCATAAAATTTGTAGCCACTTCAGAAGATAGGTAGCGTTTCCTCACTGTTCTCACAGGGGCCTCCCGCTGATTAAAACTGGTGATTGTAAAAAACAAACAAAAGTGGTCAGATACAGCCAGGTCCACAACAGAGCGCCCCAATGGACAGACCAAAAGATATAACCAGCGCCCTCTGCTGTGGGTCAGCTGCATAACATGTTGCTTAAAATCAAGGCAATTCAAAAGGTTTAAAACATATCTGGATATTGAGTCTGAGCAGATGTCAATGTGTAGATTAAAATCACCGTTTTTTTAAATTCAATTAAAAGTGGTTTGAATAATTGATAAAAAAGAAGTGGAACACTGAAGTGGTCTGTACAGAAAATAGGTAGGCTGCTAAAAACAAAGGCATGGTACTCAAATGCTGAGAAGCTGTTAAAAAAAAACTTTGTTCATGTTTATAGTGTTCTTTAAAATTGAAGCAGTGCCGCACCCTCTTCTGCATCTCCTTGCCGAAAATAAAAAGTAAAAATTGGTGGGGAAGCCTCAGTGAGAACAACAGGCGCATCAGTGCCAAGCCATGTCTCTGTAAGGACAATGCTGTGCATGTTATCATCTAAAATTAAAAAGTAATAAAAATAATAAAAGATTTGCTTAAAAGAGACACATTCAGCAGAGCAATTTTAATGTGTGTGCTGAATGTGCGCTCATGTTTTACAAGTGGAATGTTAAAAACACAGTTAGGTCTAAAAACAGTGATGGGTTTCATTTGTCTTTGTGTAATGATGGTTTTAATGGTGTGGATATTGTCCTTTACCACTGGGGTCACTGAGGGAGGGGTGTGTATGGTGGAGGTAGGCGGACAAACTGTTCCTGTGTCTGGTGGTTTTGGTGAACAGTGTTCTGTGCTGTGTTCAAAGGTTGTGTGATGTTGGAACGGGGGATGGGTGTGATGTCTCTCCACACAGACGCAGGATCATCAGCTGAAAAAATGTTCTTCAACTTTTCAGTGGAGCTCCTCTTTGCTGCTCTGATCTCCTTCGGTTTGTTTCTGGCCTGGTTCGACTAAATCATGCCCCCACTTCTGTAGGTCTCCACCTCCACCCGCCAAAGCTGCCTGAGTTTGAATGTGAACCAGGGGCTCATTGTAACTGCAGGCTGAGTAAATTGTTGTGGACACACACACACACACACACACACACACACACACACACACACACACACACACACACACACACACACACACACACACACACACACACACACACACACACACACACACACACACACACTCAAACGCACACACACACACACACACACACACACACACACACACACACACACACACACACACACACACACACACACACACACACACACACACACACACACACACACACACACACAAACAAACACACGTGGCAGTCGGTTGGTTCAGGTCAGTAGATGCAGCCTAAAAAACACTTCAGTCAGTGCAGTCAAAACAGGCCTGCAGCTCCAGTTCTGACCACAAACTCTGCACATTTGACTTTCTGCTTGTAATTGTGAGAAGATGAAACACACAGTGATCTTGAAAGGTGTAATAACGACTTATCGGAGCGTGTCTCTCTTTTTCTCATCTTCACCAAGCTTCACAGAGCGCTGCTCATCCTACAACCAAAATCCCGGGATAAACCTCTGTGTTCTGTGGTAAACAATCTAATTTCTGTAGATCTTCACGGATAAATGTACTATCTAAGTGAGAACTGAAAACTACACCAATAAACAACAACACAGGAGGATGGAATCATTTAAACAGCTTTAACAACAATTCACCTAACTCATGAAACAAGTTCTATATACCAGACTAATGCAATGATTAGTTCTTAGAGTTCTTTTCCCATTGAGATACTTGCTCGGAACAGTGGACACAGTGAGAAACCAGTGGATGGACATTTCCTGTTTGTCTGCTGATGCCTTTTTATTGAGAAAGTCCTCAGTTGGTGGCTGGAAGGAATAATAATAAATGTGTGTTTGTTGTAAACGCTCATTCATTTCATCAGCTTTTGTCTGAGAGAATTCTTGGATTTGAAAACAGTCAACATGACTCCACTCCGAAACATTAACTGATAAATAGCTGTTTCCAGGCAATGCAGCAAGTAACAGAAAGAAGTTCCCACTGCGCCTGAACGCAGCACGGCTACAAGGGATTTGTAGCTTCGAGAATCCAGAGAGAGTCCAGCAGTGGGGCTGCGGTGTACATCCAAGAGTTTAAAGTGGCAGTTAAGCAGAGAGCAACAGATCATGCATCAGTATACACAGTTGAACTCCTGGCCATCACACTCGCACTGAGATGGTTAGGGGGAGACAACAGGGCCAATGCACTCATTGCATCAGATAGCTGGGCAGCCCTCAGTAGTATTAGGACCATGAAGTCATGTAGGCAAGATCTAATCATGGAGATCCATCAAATGTTATATGACCTTCAAAACAGGGGGAGGACTGTCAGTTTTCTGTGGGTTCCTGCTCATGCAGGGGTTGAGGGCAATGAGGATGCAGGTATACTGGCAAAACAAGCACTCAGATTACAAACAGTAAACAATATCCCACTAGGGAAAGCAAAAGGAAAGATAGTCATAAAAACACAAATGCAAAGGGTTTGGCAGGAATATTGGGACATAAATGAGACAGGAAGACACTTTTACGGTATACAAAAACTGGTCGGGAAAGGAGGAGTGGTGAGCGGGAGCAGGAAGGAGGAGGCGGTCATTACCCAACTCAGATTAGGACACACGGGGCTTAACAGCACGCTACACTGACTTTGTAAACATCCTACTGGTAAATGTAGACTGTGTGATCATCCTGAAACTGTGCAGCATGTTCTTATGGAATGCAAGAGAGAGAGAGAGAAAGAGAGAGGAAAGATCTAAAATCTGCACTGCAAAGGGAAAAAGTGAGCTTTACGGTAGAGAACATGTTGCGAGGATCAGAAAGCATTAGGAGTTATGTGGGTATATACTTGAGGGAAACAGGCTTAATGGATAGGGTTTAAGGTTGCTGTTTTTTTTTTTTTTTAATTTTTTATTTATAAAAAAAATATTTATTTTTTTTCTTTGTCATCTAATGTTCCACACTCCAGTCCGATAGGTGGCGGCAATGCACCTATAAGCTGGATGCCAGCCGCCAGTCAAATTAGGAAGAAGAAGAAGAGAGTCCAGCAGTCCGGGGGAGAGCTGCAGGATCTCAGACACCAGGACCAGGACGAGGATGGAGCAGCGACAGCAGCAGCGCCCGGAGCCCAGGAGAGCAGCAGCAGGCTCGTCCTCTCAGGTCAGTGTTCAGGACTTCAGAACCACACAAAAGACACGCGGAGGAGTCTCGAGGGTCCGTGGATCATCCGCTCATTCTGTTGTTGGACATCAAATGTGGAAACTGGAAATGTCCAAAACATGTCTCCATGTTTTGATGTCTCCCTGTTTCCTGTTTTAATATTCAAGTGACTCAAACAAACTCAACACTTTGGTTGTTTCCACTTTCCCGCGTGTTTTTTGTGGATTTGAACAGTCCCAGTGTGGAGGGGGAAGGGGTGGCGTCAGTAGTCCGGTGTGTGAGTCGCAGCCTGAAAGGGCTGTGAATGAGTCCTGGCAGCCCTCAAAGCTGCAGTCAAATACAATGAGGTGGTCGGCAAGTTGATGGCTCTCTGTGTGGGGGGATGTTCTCCTGGAGCCCCACGTGGTCTCAGAGCACTTTCTACCGATTTCATTCTGCTGGAAATCATGACAACACTTTGATTTTAATGTAGTGTTTTCAAGGTTTGAAACTATTTTAAATAACAGGTGACTACGGTGATAACCTTTATTTTAAAGTTATGAACAAGTAGAACCCTGTTCTGTAGCCAGAGATACTCTGTGAGCATTCTCTACATGATTCAGCAGTAAGATGTAACTGCAGGTGAGTCTGTTCTTTCAGAGCCTCCATCTATACACGGTCATTATTACTGCGTGTGTTTTTATTGTAGACTTTACTGAAACACATTCACCTCTCTACTTCCGGTCCGTCCCCTATATGTTTCCCTCCTAAATCCATACAGACACGCAGGTTCCTTTTACACTTCTGCCCTTATTACAGGCCTACAAGTAGAAGTGCTTCCATCAGTGGGTCATATGATCAGACACCATCGTTGTGACCCACTCTTTGATAGTGACTTAAAGGCAGTTAAACAGTTGAAAATATGACAGTGTATAACTTTCGGTTTAGATCATGTAAAATATATGTATAGTGGTTAAACAGATTGTCCTTGAGGTATATGATATAGTATGAGTTAAGCTAAGATAATGTGTGATGAGGATTAATCACACTGACATGCCCGAAATAAACAAACTAATAAATAAATATGCAGTTTGGGTAGTTGATATGGTTGAGTAAAACGGCTCGCAGCAGATTTTGTTATACTCGTGTGTTGTTGCTCTGTTGTCGGTCTGGTGAGAACTGTTTAGCTCATGCCTGTGCTTCCCCCTTCCTGCTCCCAATGACTGCCACCATGTGTCTAAAACTGACAGTATAAGACTATATAATATAACATACGTGAACATAAAATAGCTCCTACAAAGGTTCTGGGTTTTGTGCTCTGTCATGCCATTATGTATAAAACATCTCCATTGTTTAACATGAAGGGAGTGAAGATGAGGCTTTCCCTTATACTGTGACCTGCTGATGTGCTGAGAGACAAACAGAATGCTGTCGAGCCACATACCCAAGTATTTGTATTCAGTGACCTGGTCTAGGATAGCCTCCCCTCCCCGATATCTCAGGGGGGAGGGGACACAGAACCCTTCCTGCCAAACCACATGACCTTGATCTCAGTGGTGTTCTGTAGGTTGTTTTAGGGGGAGAAAGCCTGTATGATTTAAAGGAAATTACCTGTAGTGATGTAAATGGGGAAAGACCAGTGGCATAAAGGACTGTGCTGTCAGCATAACGATGAATAGAGAAAAGTCTCCAATAGCGATATTTTCTATTCATATTCAAGACCTTGCTTGCTCTATTATTGAACCATGCGACACTGCATTAATGACCGGGGGTCTGAGAATGGAGCTGTTCAACACACTGCAGCCTATCAGTGAGGTTGTTAGAGAACCAAAGTATGGGATAGCATTTATTTTTAACCGCACTGATGACAGGAAAGTAAAAATGAGACTACGATTTTTCTCATCTATGTTCTGTTTCAGAAACAAAGAGGAAGAGGTGGACTCCAACGTCACAGCTGTCAGCAATGTGACAAATCCTTCACAGCATCTGGATCTTTAAAGGCTCATCAGAGAGTTCACACTGGAGAGAAACCATACAGCTGCAACCAATGTGGTGCAGCTTTCACTCAGTCTAGTGTCTTAAAATCCCACATGCGTATACACACTGGAGAGAAACCATACAGCTGTGATCAATGTGGCGCAGCTTTCACTCAGCCTTCTGCTTTAAAAACGCACCAACGAATTCATACAGGAGAGAAACCATACACCTGCAATGAATGTGGAAAAGCTTCAACATCCCTAAGTAACCTAAAAATCCACCAACGAGTACATACTCGAGAGAAACCATACAACTGTGACCTGTGTGCCAAAGCTTTCTCTGTACAGAGTTCATTAAAAATCCATCGACGTAGTCACACTGGAGAGAAACCCTACTGGTGTGACCATTGTGGGAAAGCATTTGCTTCATTGCCTATGCTTACCTGCCACCAACGCAGTCACACTGAATGGAAACCATATCATTGTGACCAATGTGAGAAATCTTTTAGAAATCGCAGTCACTTGAAAGCACACGAGCGTGTTCACACCGGTGAGAAACCGTACTGTTGTGACCAATGTGGGAAGACTTTTTCTCATAGTGGTGGCCTTAAATTCCACCAAAGCCGGCATCATTCTCAACATTTTTCAGACCTGCTGTCTGTTCCCTCCTCACCATAACCTGATATCTTTGTTGCCAAATTCTTAGCTTTAGTCTAAATGAAAGGCTGACCATGGAGCGACTTCAGTAAGTTCTTAACAGTTTGCACGTTATAACGCTACAAAAGCACCCCCCCCCCCCACATTCCTGTTGTTGCAACTTTGTAGCTGAGGCAGTCTAAGGGTTGTGGGATTTGGTCAAAAAATCTCCTGCTGATGTTGTTTTTGTCTGCTTTAGACACATACTCTTACAAAACATATTTTCTTATCTGCTATATTGGTGTTTTGAATATTGGGTGCAGCTCCTGTATGTTTGTACAATACATTTCTGTTTATTTTATTACAAAATTGGAATGTTTTTCATATTTCAAAGTAAAAGGTGTAAGTCATGGTTTGTGAGTTGTTGACTTTGAGGAAACATTATAAACTTTGCGAAAAGAAGAGATTCCGAATTATATGTGCATGCTTGAAAATTCTGCATTGCAGGTAAGACATGAAGTTGTAAATCGTTATTCTGTATTAACAGTGAAACCGACAATGAGACGCACGTGCGTGCATCAATGGATGTGTGTCAATAAAACATTTTCTTCAGTCAGATGCTCCACTTTGTGTTTATTCCTTTGCAGTTACATTCAGTCCAACACAGGACATTTCCATGACTTTATGATATGATGATAACAAGGGCTTTATAAGAAATATTTTCTGCCTCATAAACATCAAATATGATCAGAACTGCAGTCGGATGGCTGGAAAACAACTTCAACAACAGAAGAAGAGTTGCTGCTTCATGTTCCCTCTTCTGTTGGTGTTATATGGCAGCTGTCAAACAAAGTTATGGTGTATTACTACCACCTGCTGGTGTGGACTGGGACTGAATATGTGCCTGCTTTTGTTTAATGTAAGTGATGCAGAAAAACAGTGCTTTTCCAGAGTCCTTCACCAAACAAGGCTCACCTGTCCTAGGACCTGGTGCACTGAAGGACACGTTTTCCACTAATTTTAGGAGCTTCTTATAGGGTCCCACAACAACAACAGCTTTTTTTCATTTTATGAGATGTTGTTTGGGGGAAATGAAAGAAGAGTACTTCATTTTGCCATATATTGTTGTACATTATGAGAAGAACTTCAAATTCCCTCCAGTATTAAGAGTGACATTAATGACTCTTTCCAATCTTCAATTGAAATGCTAATCTCTAATTAATTTTCCCATCTCTCTTTTCATTTATCTTTTGATAATGGTGAGCTTTTGCAGTATTTTATATACTTTATAGTTTTTCTTTGCCTTTATATCCGTTTTGAATCAGATATAGCAGTAAGTTGTGAACCAAACCGCAGAGTGATGTAGAACATCAATGTTGTTACGGCAACTTCTCCTAGAGTACTTCAATTTGCCATATATTGTTGTACATTATGAGAAGAACTTTTTATCTGGAATATTATATCGTGTAAAATATACCCAACATTAGTGATGGTGTAACTAATTGTAATGTTAGTGTTCTAGGGATAAGTTAGATGCAACGCCAATACAGCAGGTTACAGAAAGAAGTTCCCACTGCACCTTAACGCAGCACGGTGACGTTCTGGGTGTGGACGGGGCTAATCGGTTTTAAGAGATTAGTGGTGTCGAGAATCCGGAGAGAGCTGCAGAATCTCAGCGAACAGGAACAGGACCAGGACTAGGACTCGGACCAGAATGGAGCAGCAGCAGCAGAACCCGGAGCCCAACAAAGCAGCAGAAGGCTCGTCCTTTCCGGTCAGTGTTCAGGACTTCCCAACCACACTAAAGACACCAGGAGGAGTCTTGAGAGTCCATGGATCATCCGCTCATTCTGTTGTTGGACATCAAATGTGAAAACAATTAGTAGTTAACATTACTTTAATTTCTTTTGAATTAAAAAAGGAATACTCCTTCAGCGGATTTTATATATTGGTTTTGAGGACAACTCGTCCACATGATGGCAGTAATTTATTTATTTTTTCTTATTTTATTGTTAGCACCATTTAAAACATACATAAAAATTACCCCCAAAAGTGAGTAAAACAAATAAGACAAAGACAGCAATCTGTAAGCAGCACATGAGGAAGAGCATTTCTAAAAGAGCAGTTAAATGCTTGTTTATGCATATTTTTTGACCCTCAATGGAAATACAATTTTTAGCCAAATAGAAAAAAATCATTCCATAATTTGGTTCCCCGGAATTTTATTGACATTTGACCTCTATGAGTGAGAAATTTAGGAACATGAAGACGTGATGATATACGAGTTGAATATGAATATAACTGAGTTTGCTTTAAAATAAAACTGGAATTCCCTTCACTTAGAAGAAGAAAAAAAAAGAAGAATTCCTTTTTTAATCCCACAAGGGGAAATTCAATTTTTTTTCACTCTGTTATTATTTTACTTAAAAATATTTTGTAAATAAAACCTTATTTGAAAAAATATTAATGTCATAAATTGTAAGTATCTGGAGTTCCTATAATAAAGGGGTGAATGAATTATGTGACTCTAACCGGGTCAATCCTAACAAAACGTTTTTGAAGGACCACAATTTTGTGAAGAATAGTTGGAAAAGTACTCACCTCTCATCACCTTATCGTTTTTGACAGGTTTGTGTGTGAACCTGTGAACCTGAGGGCTGTGTTGTCTGGAGCCTAGTAGTCCTGGAAGGGTCTCCCATGGCAGAGTGGTCTCAGTTGAGGGGCCGGACTAAGAATGGTTCACAAAGACTCTATGGAACATAGAGGAAGAGGAAGACAGACCCTGCCCGGAGGATGCCCGGGGCCCCCGTCTGGAGCCAGGCCCAGACAGAGGGCTCGCTGGGGTCGGGTGCGCTGCTGCATGGATGGCAGTGAAGGTGAGGGGCCTCGATGGACCAGACACAAGCAGCAGAGGCTGGCTCTGGGGACGTGGAATGTCACCTCTCAGTGGGGAAGGAGCCGTAGCTTGTGCAGTGGGTGGAGCGCTACCAGTTAGATCTGGTGGGGCTTACCTCCTTACCTCTCAGTTCTGGAACCGTACTCCTGGATAGGGTTGGACCTTATTCTTCTCTGGAGTTGCCCAGGGTGTGAGGCGCCGGGCAGATGTGGGGATACTAACAAACACCCGGCTGAGCGCTGCGGGGTTGGACTTTACCAGTGTTGGACGAGAGGGTCGCCTCCTTACGCCAGCGGGTGGTAGGGGGGAAAACTCTGATTTTGTGCACATGCACCGAACAGCAGGTCAGAGTATTCAGCCTTTTTGGAGACCCTGAATGAAGTCCTACATGGGGCTCCTGAAAGGGGAGTCCTTACTTCTGTTGGGAGACTTCAATGCCCACTTGGGCAGTAATGTAGACACGTGGAGAGGCGTGATTGGGAGGAATGGCCTCCCTGATCTCAATCAGAGCGGTCGTCTGTTATTAGGCCTCTGTGCTAGTCATGTATTGTCTATAACGAGCACCATGTTTGAACGAAAGGATTCTCTTAAATGTATGTGGTACGACAGAACCCTAGGCCAAAGGTCGTTTATTGATTTTGTGATCGTATCATCTTATCTGAGGGCGTATGTTTTGGACAATCGAGTGAAGAGAGGAGCAGAGCTGTCAACTGATCACCATCTGCTGATGAGTTGGGTCAGAGGATGGGGGAAGATTCTGGACAGACCAGGTAAGCACAAAGGAGTAGTGCGGGTGAACTGGGAACGTCTGGAGGAGGCCCCTGTCCAAGAGATCTTCAACTCACACCTCCGGCGGAAATGTGAATATCACCTTGATGTTCGTCTTCCCTTTTGATTATGGTAGCTTCCAGAGAGGTGTGTGGTAATGTTTTCTATACATTATTTTCTTAAGAAATGGAAGTTAAACTTGAATGCAGTATGTGGACTAAATTAATAAAGTAAATTTTACATTATAAGTCCTTGATATACTTGTGGATATTTTAGTTCAGTTATTAAAATGACACATGGTTGTAAATGAATGAATCATGTTGTTTATCAAACAGTCTTAACAGGGGAGCACAACTTTCTGGATGGACCACAAATGATGAAGGGCAGCTGGATATACAGTGAATGCATGGTTCCCCAGCACCAGATGCTGTCTTGCAGTTACTATAAGTGCATGCAAAATACCAGAGTGGACATGTGTCAGCAATGGGCGGAAGTGCGCAAACCTGTGCCAACCAATACAGTGAGGAAGAGCCCCCCTGCACACCTAACAGACTCAGATGTAGATGATGTTGATTAAAAAAATGAAGGCCATCGTAAATGACCCACTCTGCACTATGACGTTCAGTGACATTTAAACCTTTCTTCTGTTCTCCTCTGTTGTGTCACCTGTGATTTGGCTTGTGCTGAAGTCATAATGCCTTCTTACTCCGCTATATGTTCTGCTTTATAGAGGATGACTGTACAGAGTGTATACATCCGTATACTTTGTTTTCATCTCATTTTGTTGGAGATGTCTTTTTGCCCTGCACCAGACAGGATGATGATTCCATGAATTAGTGTCATTTTAGAGTTGTCTTGTAATGCTGCTTTTAGTCCGTAATTTCTGTGTCTGTAAACAGTGTTGTCAATGGCGTATGAGTTTCCATTTATCTATCTATCTATCTATCTATCTATCTATCTATCTATCTATCTATCTATCTATCTATCTATCTATCTATCTATCTATCTATCTATCTATCTATCTATCTATCTATCTATCTATCTATCTATCTATCTATCTATCTATCTATCTATCTATCTATCTATCTATCTATCTATCTATCTATCTATCTATCTATCTATCTATCTATCTATCTATCTATCTATCTATCTATCTATCTATCTATCTATCTATCTATCTATCTATCTATCTATCTATCTATCTATCTATCTAGACACATATATATATATATATGTCTCTCTCTCTCTCTCTCTCTCTCTCTCTCTCTCTCTCTCTCTCTCTCTCTCTCTCTCTCTCTCTATATATATATATATATATATATATATATATATATATATATATATATATCAGAACACGTCCTAATCTCGTGCTCAGCACGTGTGCCCGAACTAGGCCCGAACGATCGCTCTGATCATGCTCAAAATGCGTGCCCGTACGCGTGCCCGTACGCGTACCCATACACGTGCCCGAACGCGTGCCTGAGCTTGTGCCCAAAGGTGATGTCATGTGAACCAATCATATCAGGGCAAACAGACTTTCAGGCTTCAGTCACTACTCCTCTGGATTGTGAAGAGACAACAGCTCAGGTTGATTTGAGTTCGCTCTGTGGAGAATGTGGAAAATAACCAAGGTTTTCCTTCTTTCTTTGTAAGTGTTTCTTAGTTTATGATGTAAATCCTTGGTTCCTGTATGTTGATTAACATAACAGTCAAGCTATGAATGAGTGCTGGGGGATTACGGAGAGGAGTCACATGGTTTGCAAATGGTGACATTTGGTGGTCGTAAAACACTGATAACATCCCCTTTGGTCATTAACATTGTGTAGTGTGTTTTTGTTACTTTGATGTCCTTGTGTTTGTAAGGTGCTTTGATGTGAATGTATGAATGTTGAAGTGACTTGCAGGGAGAGAGAGATTGTTAGGGCGCACTCACACTGTCCTTCCGCACCGCTCCCCGGGCTTTAGGGTACTTGTCCCCCCTCCCTCTCCCCCCGCGCCCAAGGCCCGTTTGTACTCACACTGCCTGGGCCTCATGCAAATGCTTCTCGCTGTCCATACGTCATCACGCCGTAACACCTCACACGCATTGATTGCCGTCATTGCCATACGTCTCTTTGTTTACAAATCTTTCCATAGACCTCAGAGTTTTTGTGTGTCTTGTCCGACTGTTTTTGAATATTTTCATCTGACCAAATCTGCAGTAAACACTCCACCTCAACATCACACCAACGTGAACCTTTCGCCGCAATTGTTGTTGTTGTTAAATGTCCGCGCATGGTCCCTCCTTCTTTTTTCTATGTCCAAACAGGCGCACATAAATGAAGCCAGAACCGCCGTAGGCCTCATGCTCGTACACGTGTTCGTGCTCGTACGTGTGCAAACGGGCTCTACAAAAGCCCACCTCTCTCAAGCATAGACGGCCCGCTGTCCGGAGTTATGCGCGGAGCGGGTGCACTCACATTGCTCAAACGCACAAGGCTTTAGCTGAAAAAACAGTTTTGGCCCGGTACGGAAGGACAGTGTGAGTGCGCCCTTAGAGACCCGGTTGTTGGTTGAGTCTCTCCTGTAATGCATGCAGTTTAGTAAAGACATGATTTGTGAATCACTGATGACTCTAGAAAATTTCTTTCACAATTTGGCGACAAGGATAGGATGGACGCTCTGCTGATCAGTCCTGAGTCCTGACTGAAGGTTAAACCGGAAAGGAAAAATTCCGCTCCACCAAGGAGGACAGGATTCCCCCTGATGTCAGGAACGGGTGCTGGACAGTGGACGCGCCATTCATTTTAAACATGAGTAGTGTTTTTTACATCATATCTCGTGTGTTATTGTGAAGACAAGCTTCATTTACCTGTGGGGTTTTGAAGCTCAGAAGAAGGTGTGTGAAACCTAGGACGACAGTTTGAGAACCTGTATGGTCTGCTGTCAAGATATTCTGTAATTCCTGTCGGGGTTTAAATATATGGTCTGATGAGTCCTTTGTGGAGGTTGTGACCGTCTTCATATGTCCTTTGTGGTTTTGAAGACTAGCTTTGTTTTCTGTGTGATTTTGAGCCTCTTAAGAAGGTGTGGTAACCTAGGTAGACAGTTCAAGAACCTATGTGGTCTGCTGTCTGATATTCTTTAATTCCTGTCTGGTTTGAATATCAAGGTCCAATGTGTCCATTTTGGAGGTTGTGACCGTCTTCATATTGTCTGTGTAATTTTATTTTGTAGACTAGTTTCATTAAAAAAAAAAAAAAAAAAAAAAATATATATATATATATATATATATATATATATATATATGCACTTAAAGACTTGAGACTTACTTCCTGCTTTGCTACAGTGCGGACGCTTTTCTGCTTGCTCTCCCCTTTGCTTGCATTTTTTTTGCTACTATCTGCTACTATTTGCTTCTCCTCAATAAGAAACAAAGAGCAACAGCTCCTAGATACTGACAAAACCAGTGGGATTATATTTCTTTTAGATAACAGAGGCATTTGTCAATATTTTTACGACTTCCTCAACGCTAGGCAGTGAGGCCTACCATTCAAGATAAGCCTTAGCCTGTGCTACAGTGCTAAGGTAATAAGCAGAAGATGCCTCCCTTCTCTACGGAAGATTAGCACAAATTACTACAGAAGATTTTACTGTTGGAAACAAAAATTAGGTTCGAAGTATATATAGAAGTGAATGGATATTGTGGAAACAATACCACTCTAGCACTGACTGAAAATCAATCCCGAAGCAAACAGGGAGCAATTGCAGTGATTTTAAAACTGGTATAATGTGCTCCCGCCCTTTGGTCTTCGTCAGCACGCATGTGGCTGAGTTCTGTAGTAATTTTAAGTTGTACATGTTCTTTTTGGGAAGATCAGAGAGCAGGACATTACAATAATCTAAATGACAAGAGATACAAGACTGAATCAGCACCTAAAAAGAAACAACCTATCTTTGTTATGTTTTTGATGTGTGGAATAAAAGAGATCTCAGAGTCAAAAGTCACACCCAGAGTTTTTATAGATGTTGAGGTTATAAAATCCTGTAACATTAGTAAAAGTTTCTCTTTCTGACCTTCAGGACCAATGACTAAAACCTCTGTTTTGTCCTGGTTGAGCTGCAGGAAGTTTGCTGCCATCCTCTTGGTTTTTATCATTCATTTCTCATCAATGCATGTTACTAATTCAACTTCTTCCCCGAGCTGTTTGTGCTTTGTTGTCTCCCAGGTCTCTGCTAATTGTGGTGGTGCCTGCTGCCGTGGTCCTGCATGACGCTTCCTGCGACTACTATAACTATTAGTCATACAGTATATACTATCTATCACTAGTCTAATAAACTATAAAATTTGTAGCCATAAAAACACTATCAGTGGTATGTCTCGCTGTGTCGTAGCTGCTATTGCCACTACTCATCATTGATCATGTTTGCCACCATAATTATTATCATCGTCATGTTCTATCACCCTAGCTGTGCTTGTTTCTACTATTCTGCTATATTAACTGCCATAACATGTAAGTAATACTAATATTCACATTAGTATGGATAATATTATATTTACTGTTACTCTTTGCTTGCTTGCATCTCTGGAAGTGTTTCTGTCTGTCTTTCTTCATGTCTGTCTTAGTTTCTCTCTGTCCATCTTTCCGTCTTTTCTTTCTTTCTCTCTCCCTTTCTTCCTCTCCAACCGGTCAAGACAGATGGCCGTCCTCCATAGAGCTGGGTCTGTCCGACGTTCCTGCCTGTTATAGGGAAGGTTTTCGTTGCCACTGGAATTATTGGGTCTATGTAAATCATAAATAAGTCATAGAGTGTGGTCTTTACCTACTCTGTAAAGTGTCCTGAGATAACTTTTGTCATGACAGTTAGATCCAGTAGTACCAAGATTATGAGTCTATGATTATCTTAATTACACCTGATGTCATTTAAAATTTTCCAAAGTGCAGAGTTTAAAAAATAATTTACTTCATTAAAAACATTTTTTTTCTAAAATCGTACTAAAAAATGGTAAGTTGGATACAGGCCGGTAGTTATTTAAAACAGCGGTGCCTAAATCACTCTTCCTCAGAAGGGGCTTCACCACTGCCGTTTTAAAGGAATTCACCAAATACAACAGCTGTTCCTCAAAGAATCCATAGAGTGTTTTAAAAAATGGTGTGGGAATTGGATCTAAAAGGCAGGTTTTGGGCTTTATCTGGGAGAAAGGTCGACCAAGTGTCCTTGCTTCAACCAGGGCCAAACTCTCCTGTGTTTCCTCAGGTAAAAGCAATGATCCAGGTGTTAAAAGCTGTTATACATTTTAAAAAAATACTGGATCTGATATCATGGATTTTCCTTCTGAAGTTGTCTGCAAAGTCCTTACAAAGGGCGTTATGTGGTGCGTTGGAGGAATTTTTTTTTTTAATTTGTGTTAGTAAAAATATCAGTTTTGGAAAATAGGAATCTGGGGTTATGTTTATGGTCATTTCTTAGTTTTTGGAAGTGGAAGATTCTTGCTTGTTTGACTGTTTTATTGTGCATTTTGAGGTTTGACGTAAAATTTCATAGTGTGCTGTAAACTTTGATTTCCTCCATCTCCTCTCAGCAATCTTGCATTCCCTTTTGCGTTTTTTAACTTCCTCAGTTGTCCATGGGGGTGTAGGTCTCGTTTTAATAAAAAGTTGAGCCACTGAGTCCAGAGTCTTAATTTTATCGTTCAGGTTGTCAGTAATAAAATCGCAGGGTGCTGGTAAAATTTCACCAGGAATGCACTGTAAGACTGGAATAAAATTTGTAGCCACTTCAGAAGATAGGTAGCGTTTCCTCACTGTTCTCACAGGGGCCTCCCGCTGATTAAAACTGGTGATTGTAAAAAACACACAAAAGTGGTCAGATACAGCCAGGTCCACAACAGAGAGCGCCCCAATGGACAGACCAAAAGATATAACCAGAGCCAAGGTGCGTCCTCTGCTGTGGGTCAGCTGCATAACATGTTGCTTAATATCAAGGCAATTCAAAAGGTTTAAAACATATTGAGTCTGAGGAGATGTCAATGTGTAGATTAAAATCACCGTTTTTTAAAATTCAATTAAAAGTGGTTTGAATAATAGATAAAAATCTTAAAAAATCCACTAATAAAAGAAGTGGAACACTGAAGTGGTCTGTACAGAAAATAGGTAGGCTGCTAAAAACAAAGGCATGGTACTCAAATGCTGAGAAGCTGTTAAAAAAAACCTTTGTTCATGTTTATAGTGTTCTTTAAAATTGAAGCAGTGCCGCACCCTCTTCTGCATCTCCTTGCCGAAAATAAAAAGTAAAAATTGGTGGGGAAGCCAAACAACAGGCGCATCAGTGCCAAGCCATGTCTCTGTAAGGAGAATGCTGTGCATGTTATCATCTAAAATTAAAAAGTAATAAAAATAATAAAAGATTTGCTTAAAAGAGACACATTCAGCAAAGCCACTTTAATGTGTGTGCTGAATGTGCGCTCATGTTTTACAAGTGGAATGTTAAAAACACAGTTAGATCTAAAAACAGTGATGGGTTTCATTTGTCTTTGTGTAATGATGGTTTTAATGGTGTGGATATTGTCCTTTACCACTGGGGTCACTGAGGGAGGGGTGTGTATGGTGGAGGTAGGCAGGGGTGAAGGTGAGTGTGAGCGAGGTGCAGAGGTTAGTCAGTTAGTCAGGAGGTGGTGGTGGTTGTCCTGCCGACAACGTGTGATGAGACATTTGGCTGTGTCACAATTATCCAAGTTGACAAAGACATGCTCTGACAGCACCTAAAATGAATGTGATGCGGGACCCGACAAACTGTTCCTGTGTCTGGTAGTTTTGGTGAACAGTGTTCTGTGCTGTGTTCAAAGGTTGTGTGATGTTGGAACGGGGGAAGGGTGTGATAAGCCTGTGACGGGTGTGATGTCTCTCCACACAGATGCAGGATCATCAGCTGAAAAAATGTTCTTCAACTTTTCAGTGGAGCTCCTCTTTGCTGCTCTGATCTCCTTCAGGGTGTTTCTGGCCTGGTTCGAATAAATCAGGCCCCCTCTTCTGTAGGCATCCACCTCCACCTGCCAAAGCTGCCTGAGTTTGAATGTGAACCAGGGGCTCATTGTAACTGCAGGCTGAGTAAATTGTTATGGACACACACACACACACACACACACACTCACACACACACACACACACACACACACACACACACACACACACACACACACACACACACACACACACACACACACACACACACACACACAAACGCACACACACACACACACACACACACACACACACACACACACACACACACACACACACACACACACACACACACACACACACACACACACAACAAACACACGTGGCAGTCGGTTGGTTCAGGTCAGTAGATGCAGCCTAAAAAACACTTCAGTCAGTGCAGTCAAAACAGGCCTGCAGCTCCAGTTCTGACCACAAACTCTGCACATTTGACTTTCTGCTTGTAATTGTGAGAAGATGAAACACACAGTGATCTTGAAAGGTGTAATAACGACTTATCTGAGCGTGTCTCTCTTTTTCTCATCTTCACCAAGCATCACAGAGAGCTGCTCATCCTACAACCAAAATCCCGGTATAAACCTCTGTGTTCTGTGGTAAACAATCTAATTTCTGTAGATCTTCACGGATAAATGTACTATCTAAGTGAGAACTGAAAACTACACCAATAAACAACAACACAGGAGGATGGAATCATTAAAACAGCTTTAACAACAATTCACCTAACCCATGAAACAAGTTCTATATACCAGACTAATGCAATGATTAGTTCTTAGAGTTCTTTTCCTATTGTGATCCTTGTTCGGAACAGATGGTAACTTCCTGTTCGTCTGCTGATGCCTTTTGTTTGTGAAAGTCCTCAGTTGGTGTTTTTCCCTACAGATGATTCAGATTCATGTGGATGGAGACAGATTTACTCTTGTTTCCCTGGAAGGAATAACGATGTGTGTTTGCTGTAAACACTCGTTCACTTCATCAGCTTTTGTCTGAGAGAATTCTTGGATTTGAAAACAGTCAACATGATTCCACTCCGACACATTAACTTTCCAGTCAATGCAGCAGGTAACAGAAAGAAGTTCCCACTGCGCCTGAACGCAGCAGGGTGACGTTCTGGGTGTGGGCGGGGCTAAACGGCTCCAAGGGATTTTAGCGTCGAGAATCCAGAGAGAGTCCAGCGGTGGGGCTGCGGTGTACATCCCAGAGTTTAAAGTGGCAGTTAAGCAGAGAGCAACAGATCATGCATCAGTATACACAGTTGAACTCCTGTCTATCACACTCGCACTGAGATGGTTAGGGGGAGACAACAGGGCCAATGCACTCATTGCATCAGATAGCTGGGCAGCCCTCAGTAGTATTAGGACCCCAAAGTCATGTAGGCAAGATCTAATCGTGGAGATCCATCAAATGTTATATGACCTTCAAAACAGGGGGAGGACTGTCTGTTTTCCGTGGGTTCCTGCTCATGCAGGGGTTGAGGGCAATGAGGATTCAGATATACTGGCAAAACAAGCACTCAGATTACAAACAGTAAACAATATCCCACTAGGGAAAGCAGAAGGAAAGACAGTCATAAAAACACAAATGCAAAGGGTTTGGCAGGAATATTGGGACATAAATGAGACAGGAAGACACTTCTACGGTATACAAAAACTGGTGGGGAAAGGAGGAGTGGTGGGCGGGAGGAGGAAGGAGGAGGCGGTCATTACCCGACTCAGATTAGGACACACAGGGTTTAACAGCACGCTACACAGAATTTCTAAACATCCTACTGGTAAATGTAGACTGTGTGATCATCCTGAAACTGTGCAGCATGTTCTTATGGAATGCAAGGGATATGAGAGAGAGAGAGAGGAACGATCTAAAATCTGCACTGCAAAGGGAAAAAGTGAGCTTTACGGTAGAGAACATGTTGCAAAGATCAGAAAGCATTAGGAGTTATGTGTGTAAATACTTGAGGGAAACAGGCTTAATGGATAATGGATAGGGTTTAAGATTGGGAGAATTGGAAGAGAACTGTTTAGCTCATGCCTGTGCTTCCCCCTTCCTGCTCCCAATGACTGCCACCATGTGTCTAAAACTGACAGTATAAGACTATATAATATAACATACGTGAACATAAAATAGCTCCTACGAACGTTCTGGGTTTTGTGCTCTGTCATGCCATTATGTATAAATCTCCATTGTTTAACATGAAGGGAGTGAAGATGAGGCTTTCCCTTATACTGTGACCTGCTGATGTGCTGAGAGACAAACAGAATGCTGTCGAGCCACATACCCAAGTATTTGTATTCAGTGACCTGGTCTAGGATAGCGACCACTCCCCGATATCTCAGGGGGGAGGGGACACAGAACCCTTCCTGCCAAACCACATGACCTTGATCTAAGTGGTGTTCTGTAGGTTGTTTTAGGGGGAGAAAGCCTGTATGATTTAAAGGAAATTACCTGTAGTGATGTAAATGGGGAAAGACCAGTGGCATAAAGGACTGTGCTGTCAGCATAATGATGAATAGAGAAAAGTCTCCAATAGCTCTATTTTCTATTCATATTCATGACCTTGCTTGCTCTATTATTGAACCCTGCAACACTGCATTAATGACCGGGGGTCTGAGAATGGAGCTGTTCAACACACTGCAGCCTATCAGTGAGGTTGTTAGAGAACCAAAGTATGGGATAGCATTTATTTATAACCGCACTGATGACAGGAAAGTAAAAATGAGACTACGGTTTTTCTCATCTATGTTCTGTTTCAGAAACAAAGAGGAAGAGGTGGACTCCAACGTCACAGCTGTCAGCAATGTGACAAATCCTTCACAGCATCTGGATCTTTAAAGGCTCATCAGAGAGTTCACACTGGAGAGAAACCATACAGCTGCAACCAATGTGGTGCAGCTTTCACTCAGTCTAGTGTCTTAAAATCCCACATGCGTATACACACTGGAGAGAAACCATACAGCTGTGATCAATGTGGCGCAGCTTTCACTCAGCCTTCTGCTTTAAAAACGCACCTACGAATTCATACAGGAGAGAAGCCATACACCTGCAATGAATGTGGAAAAGCTTCAACATCCCTAAGTAACCTAAAAATCCACCAACGAGTACATACTCGAGAGAAACCATACAACTGTGACCTGTGTGCCAAAGCTTTCTCTGTACAGAGTTCATTAAAAATCCATCGACGTAGTCACACTGGAGAGAAACCCTACTGGTGTGACCATTGTGGGAAAGCATTTGCTTCATTGCGTATGCTTACCTGCCACCAACGCAGTCACACTGAATGGAAACCATATCACTGTGACCAATGTGAGAAATCTTTTAGAAATCGCAGTCACTTGAAAGCACACGAGCGTGTTCACACCGGTGAGAAACCGTACTGTTGTGACCAATGTGGGAAGACTTTTTCTCAGAGTGGTGGCCTTAAATTCCACCAACGCCGGCATCATTCTCAACATTTTTCAGACCTGCTGTCTGTTCCCTCCTCACCATAACCTGATATCTTTGTTGCTACATTCTGAGCTTTAGTCCAAATGAAAGGCTGACCATGGGCGACATCAGTAAGTTCTAAATAGTGTGCACGTTATCATGGCTACAAAGGAATACCAACACGCCCCTCCCCCAACCTGTTGTTGCAACTTTGTAGCTACTAAAACAGCTGAGGCAGTGTAAGTGTTGAAGGATTTGGTCAAAAAATCAAAAAAGAGAGTAAATGAGCAATATGTCAACAATGATTTATTAGAGATCTCCTGCTGATGTTGTTTTTATTTGTCTTTCAAAGTAAAAGGAGTAAGTCATGGTTTGTGAGTCGTTGACTTTGAGGAAACATTATCAACTTTGCGAAAGGAAGAGATTCCGAATTATATGTGCATGGTTGTAAATTCTGCATTGAAGGTAACACATGAAGTTGTGAATCGTTATTCTGTTGTATCAGTGAAACAGCCAATGATATGCTTGTGTTTGTGTGACAATAAAGATGCTCCACTGTGTGTATATTCCTTTGCAGTCATGTTCAGTCCAACACAGGACATTTGCCATGACCTTATGATATGATGATAACAAGGGCTTCATTAGAAATATTTTCTGCCTCATAAACATCAAATATGATCAGAACTGCAGTGGTATGGCTGGAAAACAACTTCAACAACAGAAGAAGAGAAGCTGCTTCATGTCCCCTCTTCTGTCCATGTTTTATGACTGCTGTCAAACAAAGTTATGGTGTATTACTACCACCTGCTGGTGTGGACTTTGGATAGGGACTGAAAATGTGCCTGCTTTTGTTTAATGTAAGTGATGAAAAAAAACAAGGCTTTTCCAGAGTCCTTCACCAAACAAGGCTCACCTGTCCCAGGACCTGTTACACTGCAGGAAACTTTTTCCACTAATTTTATAAGCTTCTTATAGGGTCCCACAACAACAACAACTTTTTTTCATTTTATGAGATGTTGAATGCGGGAATTGAAAGAAGAGTACTTCAATTCGCCATATATTTTTGTACATTATGAGAAGAACTTTTTATCTGGAATATTATAACGTGCAAAATATACCCAACATTAGTGATGGTGTAACTAGTTGTAATGTTAGTGTTCTAGGGTTAAGTTAGATGCAACGCCAATACAGCAGGTTGCAGAAAGAAGTTCCTACTGCACCTGAATGTCGCACGGTGACGTTCTGGTCGTGGACTGGGCTAATCGGCTTCAAGAGATTTGTAGCGTCGAGAATCCGGAGAGAGCTGCAGAATCTCAGCGAACAGGAACAGGACCAGGATTAGGACTCGGACCAGGATAGAGCAGTAGCAGCAGAACCCGGAGCCCAATAGAGCAGCAGTAGGCTCGTCCTCTCAGGTCAGTGTTCAGGACCTCCCAACCAAAATAAAGACACGAGGAGGAGTCTCAAGAGTCCATGGATCATCCGCTCATTCTGTTGTTGGACATCTAATGTGAAAACAGTTAGTAGTTAACATTACTTTCATTTATTTTGAATTAAAAAAGGAATACTCCTTTAGCCGATTTTATATATTGGTTTTGAGGACAACCCGTCCACATGATGGCAGTAATTTATCTTTACTTATTTTATTGTTAACATCATTTAAAACATACATAAAAATTACCCCCAAAAAATAAGTAAAACAAATAAGACAAAGACAGCAATCTGTAAGCAGCACATGAGGAAAATAATTTCTAAAACAGCAGTTAAATGCTTGTTTATGCATATTTTGTGACCCTCAATGGAAATACAATTTTTAGCCAAATAGAAAAAAATCATTACATCATTTGGTTCCCTGGAATTTTATTGACATTTGACCTCTATGAGTGAGAAATTTAGGAGAATGAAGACCTGATGATTTACGAGTTGAACATGAATGTAACTGAGTTTGCTTTAAAAATAAGTCTGAAACTGCTCAGGAATATTCCCTTCATTAATCCCACAAGGGGAAATTAATTTTTTTTCACTCTGTTATTATTTTACTTGTAAGTATTTTGTAAATAAAAACACATTTGAAAAAATATGAATGTCATCCATTGTAAGAATCTGGAGTTTCTATAATAAAGGGGTGAATGAAATATGTGACTCTGACTGGGTCAATCCTGACAAAACATTTCTTGAGGATGACAACTTTGTGAAGATGACAAAATTATTACTATTAGAGACAAAATCAACTCGCTAGGCACCACTTTTTCTTCAAACACAGGAACCTTAGAAACAACTGTACGACCTGATATGTAATTGGACTGTTTTTTTACAACAAATTAACATCTCCCATTTCAGCATCAAAGCTTCTATTTGTCTCCTAGACTCTATTCCAACTAGATTACTTAAAAAAAGTGTTACCTTTAATTGCACTGAGCTGGTTCAAGTCTTATTTATCAGATAGATCTCAGTTTTTACATGTTAATGACAAATCCTCCATGCACACTAAAGTCAGTCACGGAGTCCCACAGGGTTCCGTCCTTAGACGGAATCTATCCACCTTGTATATGCTTCCTTAAGGAAATATTATAAGGAAGCACTCCATAAACTTTCATTGTTATGCTGATGATATACAAATATATTTGTCGATCAAACCAGAAGAAACCAATCAGTTAGCTTAACTTCAAATGTGCATTAAGGAAATAAAAAGCTTGACGACCTGCAATTTTCTGATGTTAAACTCAGACAAAACTGAAGTTATTGTACTTGACCCCAAAGGCCTCCGAAACTTAATAGTTAAAGACATTGTCACTCTGGATGATGTAGTGTTGTCCTCCAGCACCACAGTAAGGAATCTTGGTGTTATTTGTGATCTGGATATGTCCTTCGATTCTCACATAAAACTAATAACAACGACTGCATATTTTCACCTGTGTAATATTGCGAAAATTAGGAACATTGTGTGTCAGAAAGATGCAGAGAAACTAGTCCATGCATTAGTTACTTCTAGGCTGGACTACTTCAACTCCTTATTATCATGCTGCTCCAATAAGTCTGTTAAGAGTCTCCAGTTGGTCCAAAATGCTGCAGGTCATGTACTAACTAAAACAAATTGAAAAGAACATATGCGTGGATGCATGCATGGATGGCAGTGAAGGTGAGGGGCCTCAATGGAGCAGACACAAGCAGCAGGGGCTGGCTCTGGGGACGTGGAATGTCACCTCTCAGTGGGGAAGGAGCCGGAGATTGTGCAGGGGCTGGAGAAGTACCAGTTAGATCTGGTGGGGCTTACCTCCACGTACAGTGGACACCGGTGGTAAGGAAAACTGCCCGACTGAAGGAGGCCTTCCGGGATATGTTATTCCAGAAGACTCCAGAGGCAGTTGCAAGGTACCGACAGGCCAGAAGCGGCTGGGGGAGAAGTTTGGAGAAGGACTTTCAGGTGGCACCAAGGTGCTTCTGGAAAACCATTCTCAGGAGGGGGAAACGGGGAACCGTCCATGCTGTTAACAGTAAGGACGGGACACTGGTGACCTCAGCTTATGAGGTAATCGGGCTGTGGAAGGGACACTTCCAAAAACAACTGGTAGCTGTCGAAGTATATACTCATTAAGCATAATCGTTTATTCCAGAGTAGTATTATATTATAATTATTGATAGGTTATTGTAATTAACACTTTAATGTTGCAGCTGATAAAGGTAGGGATACTTTTATTGACTGCTGTTTAGCTTAATTTATAACAATTTATGTCATTTAATTAAAAAAAAAAAATCTTAATCTATTAAATAACTAAATAAATGCAGTGGAGTATAAATTAGATTAAAATGTAATTACTAATGTACAAGTACCTCAAAATTGTACCTAAGGTAATGTAGTAAATGTACTTTCCACCACTGCAAACAACTCTCTTAGGACCTTTCATACTGTTCCAAGTTGTGTTTGCTAAAATACTTCACTTTGTGTTATTATCTTTTTTTTAGCAAGTGAAAGTAAATCAGTGGATCTTTTCAGTACAGTTGCAGTGACAGTTTGGACAAACTTTAAGTAAAATACACATGCCATATATGTATATATATTTTTAGGCAATGGAGAGAGGTATCTTTTAAAAAAAAAAAAAAACTAAAAATAGTAAAAGAAACAAGCTTTGTTACCTGAGGTGACTGAAAGGTTAAGATAGTTCATACGAGTGTTACTTGTGTCACATGATGACTGGGCTCCCTCACACTACTTACCACGTTCTTTGAACTTCTTTGAACTCTATTTTAAAGAGTTTCACCAACAGAGGTCAAGTAGAAGTCTAACAGTCCTCAACACAGCAGGTCAGGACAAATGGGAAGGCAGACATGTAATCAAGTTTCAGACAAATACAGTAAGAATATGCAGACAGTAAGGGAGCGTCCACTAGATTGAAAACAACCTTTTTTTTCTCCGTCGTTGTTAAAAAGTGTTCCCTCCACACGGCCTGGACTCAAGAAATCTCTGTGTTCACAGGAAACCGACTCCAAACGCTGTAGTCCACATGCCAGGCATGGATGTTGCGCTGTAAATGCCACAGAAATACACCAGCAACGGAAAAGAAGAGACGGGGAGATGCTGTGGAGAATACAAACACTGGAGAGTTTCTCTTTCCAAATCCTCATCAATCCTAAAGAGAAATTTGTCGACCGTTTCTGGTGTTAGCGGAGACTTTTGTCGTGTTATGGACTCTGATGCATGATTCACTCTGTAGTTAGTGTCCTAACCGAGCAGAGGGTGCTGTTGTGAGACCCTTTCCAATGCCAAAGCACTCACAGGCGCCGCTTTCTCAATAGATTTAAAGACTTTTCACACTTTCTTACCAACTTTATTTAGAAAAAGAGACTAGAGCTCCTTATTCAGAGCATCAGGGAAAAGGGAGAAATCTTTGGTCAGCCTAATTCATTCCCATGCATGTGGCTCAGAGTACAGTTCAGTAACAGTCTATGGGTCCATCTCTCCTCTCACGCAGCAGCACTAGTGTTGTTGTTATGCTAGGCCGTGGGGTTAGAGGTTTGAGCTGGGATGATGATAGCATCGTTCAACAAAGTATGTGGTTTTGCCGTCTGTGTGTGGATGGTCGGCCAAAACGATACTAAAGTTTTGCGGTTACAGGAAAATAAAAAATAAAACAAATAAAAATATCCGGTCTCCTCTCCACTACAATTCAGAGAAGCCAGTTGTGACAGCAGAAGCATTATAGGATAACCAGCTGATTAGTTTTTGCATTCATGCTAATACCTTGCTTCTTTACATTTAAACCTAATTGATTGATTTTTGTTGTTTGTCCCTCCCTGCAGAAACAGCTCTTCCAGCTGTGAAGAGATCTGCCCCCCTTCCCAAGGAGCTGATGTTTCTATTGCAGAAAACAGCAGGACCTACTACAACAAACAGGAGAAAGCCATCACACTTCCAGATGAGTGTTATTTTATGTGTATTCACATTTAAAAATATTAGTGTAGTATCCATTGTAACTGTTGTCATTTGTATTTTTAAATTCTGCCTTTATCTCCCTGTTAATAATAAAATGTTTAGTATTATATGTAGAGCCTTCTGCAGCCCCCTCTTAACCTCTGCTGACACAAAGTGCAAAGAGATCTCAAAGTAGTTATTAAAAGAAGCATTTAAGCAACTCCAATGTCCTAATTCGGCCACTAGATGGAGCCAGCAGTGGAGCATATCAGATATAAACAAGTGGGCCTCTCTAATATGAAACCTCTCTGGTCTAGTGAAATTATTGATGACACTTTGGAGGCGGAGGGTGAGAACCTCATTAAGAATCTTACAATCTATGTTCAAAAGTGAGACTAGTCTTTAGCTGCCACATGAAGAAGGGTCCTTGTCTTCCTTAATGAAATAGATGCCTCATACAAGGTCGCTGGCAGTCTGCCTCAAGTAAAGGAGTCATTGAACATTCTCACAGGGATGGGGGCTTATATCATAGAGTACTCCTTAAAGAACGCGACGGTAAAACCATCAGGACAAGGAGATTTCCTGTTTTGCATAGACTTGTTCGCTTTGTGCACCTCAGACAGAAAGATGGGTCTACCGAGTTCCCTAGAGATGTTTATATCAATCTGAGGGTATGATAAATGATCTAAGGGATTAGGGGTTGCTGCAGTAATTGGGCTGTATTCAGAAGTATATAGTGCGGTGTAGAAATCAGAAAAAGACTTGTTGATCATCACCGGGTCAGAAGTGTGGCAACCCTCTGGTAGTTTAATTTAAGAGATCAGTCTAGAAGTGTTTGTTGCGCAGGCCTGCTGTGCCGAGATCTTTCTGCCTTAATCTCCCTGCTCAAAAAAGTTTTGTTTGGATTGTGGTAGCTGTCTCTCAGCTTCACGTGTCATTAAGAGGCTGTGTTCCAAATGTAGTAGTAGCAGTTTCTAATATAAAGGGGATGGAGAGGGGAGTAAGTTTTACCAGGTTTTACCAGTTCCTCCGCAATGTCCACCAGCCTAGCACGTTCAGCCCTGCTTATTTGAGAAATATAGGAAATCACCTGTCCTTGAATAGTAGCTTTAAGCGCTTCCCACAGCATGCCGCTGCTGACATCAGGGGTGTCATTAAACGGATTTGAGTTACAACAAAATCTTTAAACTTATTATCCGACAGTAATTGTGAACTGAATCTCCATGTTAAAAGTGGAATAACATTACGTGAAAAACTTATGTCGACTGTGGTAGGAGCATGGTCAGAATTGACTATTGGGTGATATTCACACTCATTCACACAGTCGAGGAGGTTGTAATAAGTAATAAATTCGGGAGAATGTGTGCTGTACATGGGAAAAAGGGGAAAGCTTTACCATGGGGATTTATAAACCTCCAAGGGTCAGAAATTCCATCTTTCACAGTCCATCTGGTCGAATGTGTCGGCATATTTAGGTGGTGTATCGGTTAAACGCGACAAATATTACTATTGTTGTGAAGTTCAGCGTCCTGAACCGAAAAAATTATCAAAAGTTGTGGGAGTGAGACTCGACTCGTGTCTTAGCCAAACCGGAAGTCCAATTAATACTACTTGTTTTGATCAGCTGTTGTGCTGTTGCATTTTGAGCCCTATTACTATTACTTACATTGATAAAATAAAGACAATATATCTTATCTCATCTTATCTTCATCTGCTTATCTAGGGTCAGGTCGCGAGGGGCAGCAGCTTAAGCAAGGGACCCCAAACTTCCCTTTACCGGGCCACATTAACCAGCTCTAACTGGAGGATCCCAAGATGTTCCCAGGCCAGTGTGGAAATATAATCTCTCCACCTTGTCATTGGTCTGCCCTGAGACTTCCTCCCAGCTGGACCTGCCTGGAACACCTCCCTAGGGAGGCGCCCAGGGGGCATCCTTACTAGATGCCCAAACAACCTCAACTGGCTCCTTTCAACGCAAAGGAGCAGCGGCTCTACTCTGAGTTCCTCACTGATGGCTGAACTTCTCACCCTATCTCTAAGGGAGACTCCAGCCACTGGAGTGACTGGAACTCACTCATGAACATGATCCCGAGGTACTTAAACTCCTACACTTGGGGTAAGGACTGATTGCCTTCCTGGAGTAAGCAATCCACCGGTTTCCTACTAAGTGCGATGGCCTCAGATTTCCTCCTCATCACGGAGGATCTGTTTCACGATCTGCTGCGAACCGATCCATTGAGTGCTGAAGGTCACTGACCGACGATGCCATCAGGACCACATCATCTACAAAAAGCAGAGACGATATCCTCAGCCCACTGCAGTGCAACCCCTCCCCCACCATGACTACGCCTCGATATCCTCTCCATGAAAATCACGAACAGGATTGGTGACAAAGCGCACCCCTGGCGGAGGCCAACCCCCACCGATTCATCGAGAAATGCTGAAAGCTTTGGGTTTGGAGGGGCTGTCTTGGTTGACACGTCTCTTCAACATTGTGTGGTAGTATAGGACAGTGGCAAGGGAGTGACAGACAGAGGTAGTGGTTCCCCTATTTAAAAAGGGGGACCAGAGGGTGTGTGCCAATTACAGGGGTCACACTATCACACTACTCAGCCTCCCTGGTAAAGTCTAATTCAAGGTTCTGGAAAGGATGGTTCATCCTATAGTGGAACCTCAGATTAAAGAGGAACAATGCTGATTCCGTCCTGGATGGGTCTCGCAAGGATGCTGAGAAGAAGAATTCCTTTATTGGTCCCGCAAATGGTGAAATTCAATTTTCACTCTATTATTTTTTTCATTTTACAAACACACAGACAGACAGACCCAAAATACACACATATGCACATGACTTATATACATGCAACCAATCGAGAGATGTTAGAGCAAGGGGGCTGCCAGTGACCGGCGCCCCGAGCAGTTAGGGGTTCAGTGCCTTGTTCAACAGCACCTCGGCAGCCACCAGTCCACACTACACACAGGGACTCAAACCAGCAACCCTCCGGTTCCCAGCCCAGTCACCTATGGACTGAGCTACTACCGCCCCATGCTTTGTCGTTCCTAGATGTGGCCCCATGCCCATCCAGTCTACATGTGCTTTGTGAATCTGGAGAAGGCGTACAACAGGGTCCCTCGGGAGATACTGCGGGAAATGTAGCGGGAGTATGGGGTGAGGGGGTCACTTCTGTGGGCCATCCAATTTCTGTACACCCAAAGCGAGAGCTGTGTCCAAATCCTCGGCGGTAGGTCAATATATGCACCTATTATTATCAAGCTGCTTCAACAAGTCTGTTAAGAGTCTCCAGTTGGTCCAAAATGCTTCAGCTCGTGTACTAACTAAAACAAATCGAAGAGAACATATTTCTCCTGCTTCTCTGCACTGACTACCTGTAAAATCTAGAATAGAATTTAAAATCCTTCTCCTTACCTACAAAGCTCTTATTGGTCAGGCTCCCTCGTATCTTAAAGAGCTCATAGTACCGTATCACCCAACTAGATCTCTGCGCTCTGAGAATGCAGGGCTACTCGTCGTTCCTAGGGTCTCCAAAAGTAGAAGTGGAGGCAGAGCCTTCAGCTACCAAGCTCCTCTCCCGTGGAACAAACTCCCAAATGTTATTCAGCAGGCAGACACTGTCCCCTTATGTAAGAGTAAACTTAAAACTTTCCTTTTTGATAAAGCTTACAGCTAGGACTTACAATAAGATTTTATTCTGCTTAATTATGAAGCTTTTCCTGATACTCTGAGCTTCTCTCCTTGCTGTCTGTATCATTCATTTCTCATCATAGCATGTTACTAATTCAGCTTCTTCCCCGGAGCTGTTTGTGCTTTGTCGTCTCGCAGGTCTCTGCTGATCGTGGTGGTGCCTGCTGCCGTGGTCCTACATGACGCTTCCTGCTGCTATTATCACTGTTACTCATATATACTATCACTAGTTTAATAAACCAAGAAATTTGTAGCTGTATCGTAGCTGCTATTGCCACTACTCATCATTGATCATGTTTGCCACCATAATTATTATCATTTTCATATTCTGTCACCTTAGCTGTGCTTGTTTCTACTATTCTGTTGTATTAATTGTCTTAACATATACGTCATATTCATATTACTATAAATATTATTATAGTTACTGTTAGGCTTTGCTTGCATCTCTGGAAGTGTGTCTGTCTGTCTCTCTCTGTCCATCTGTGTGTCTTTTCTCTCTTTCTCTCTCCTTTTCTTCCTGCCCAACCGGTCAAGACGGTGATGGATGGCCGTCCTCCACAGAGCTGGGTCTGTCTGACGTTCCTGCCTGTTAAAGGGAAAGCTTTCGTTGCCACTGTACTCTACAGGGGAATTGTTGGGTCTACGTAAATCATGAATAAGTCATTGAGTGTGGTCTTTACCTACTCTGTAAAGTGTCCTGAGATAACTTTTGTTATGATTCGACACTATAAATAAAATTGAATTGAATTGAATTGACTTGAACTTTCAATGACTCAGTTTTTGAGAGCTGAGCCTTCCCCTTGGTGGGAGATTTTACACGTCACGGGGTCATCAACATCAGACAGATTGGAGACTGCAGCCACAATCAGCGCTGAAACGCACAAGTTACTCGACAGCTGAGTGCTCTGCGCCTCTAACGTTGTTACATCCCCATCCCTGGAATTAAACAGTTTTAACATGTTAATATTGCAAACTCAGGTTTTCCTCCTGATTAAAAAGCCTGGACTGGAAATTGGAACCTTGGTCAGTCTGAATCACACAAGGGAGACCAAGGGTGGATGAGCACTTTGTCAAGGCTTTCACTACAGTGTTAGCTGTGATGGTGCGCAACGGAACATCTTCTGTAAAACTAGAGGCAGCGCATTTAATGGTGAGTAAATACCGATTTCCGCTTTTGGTCTAGGGCAGAGGCCCTACGCAGTATCACTCTTTCAAACGGCAATCTCAAGATTCAAGATTCAAGATTCAAGAAGCTTTATTTATCCCGAGGGAAATTATTGTGCAACAGTTTCGATACAAAGGCGGAAAAGGATCAGGGTAACAATAAGCATAAACATAAATCAAATCACAATAAAGCTAACGTCAGATAAATCAAGCAATGAACCAAGTGTGACAGAGTGCAACAGACGTCGTGGTTAAGCGTAGGTATATACAATATACAACAATACGCAGCGTGCAGTTTAGCAGCAGATTGAAATAAAATAAGTACAAACTAGATAAGTGAGAAGGAGCGATAAGTTATAAGTGTTAAAAATGTAGCAGCATGTCCTACAGAACTAAGTGACAGTATGGCACAGTGGAGTGTAGCAGCATTTCGTACTTCAGTCAGTTACAGTAAACCACAGTGAAATGTAGCAGCATGTCCTAAAGCAGAGTAAGTGTATCAGCAGATAGTTACAGTAAACCATTAATAAATGAATAAAGTGATGTAGTGGTGATATAAAGTGACAGTGTAGTATAGCAGCATTACTTACTGAAGTAAGTGACAGTACAACTGAATAAAGTACAACTGAATAAAGTGGTGCAGTGATGGTATAAAGTGACAAAGTGACATTTTCAGGATACAGTGTCTCCACTGTTCCTTACCTGACCGGGGGGAGATGAATTATAAAGTTTGATGGCCGCCGGAAGAAAAGACTTCCTCCGGCGTTCAGTGTTACACCGTGGGAGAATGAGTCTATGGCTGAATGTGCTTCTGCTGGAGGTCAGCAGCTGGTGGAGAGGGTGAGAGTTATTGTCCAGGATGCTGTGCAGTTTAGACAGCATCCGCCTCTCAGACACCGCCACCAAAGAGTCCAGTTTGACCCCTAGGACGGAGCCAGCCTTCCTGATGATCTTACTGATCCTCTTTGCGTCTGCTGCCCTCAGTCTGCTGCCCCAGCACACAACAGCAAAGAAGATGGCACTGGCTACCACTGAATGGTAGAACATCCTCAGCATGGTGTTACAAACATTGAATGACCGGAGCCTCCTCAGGAAATAGAGACGACTCTGGCCCTTCTTGTAGACAGCCTCAGTGTTCTTGGAAAAGTCCAGTTTGTTGTCCAGGTATACTCCAAGATATTTGTAATCCTGGACAACATCCACAGTCACGCCGTTGATGGAGATGGGTGTGGGGGCAGATTTACTCCTGCGGAAATCCACCACTAGCTCCTTAGTCTTGGTGGCGTTTAGAATCAGGTGATTAGCTGCACACCAGTCGACAAAGGAGTCCACAACGCCCCTGTACTCCTCCTCCTTCCCCTCACTGACACAGCCAACAATTGCAGAATCGTCAGCAAACTTCTGCAGGTGGCAGGACTCAGAGAGGAACTGAAAGTCTGAGGTGTACAGGGTGAACAGAAATGGGGAAAGAACAGTACCCTGTGGAGCTCCAGTGCTGCAGACCACGGTGTCAGACACTTCGTCCTGCAGTCTGACATACTGTGGTCGACCCGTCAAGTAATCCGTAATCCAGGAAACCAGGGGAGGGTCCACCTGCATCGCCGTCAGCTTCCGTCCCAGCAGAGCAGGCCAGATGGTGTTGAACGCACTTGAGAAGTCCATGAACAAGATTCGCACTGTGGTCCCCGCTCTGTCCAGGTGGGCGCAGGCACGGTTGAGCAGGAAGATGATAGCATCCTCCACTCCTAGTCTCGGCTGGTAGGCAAACTGTAGAGGGTCCAGTGATGAGCTGACCAGGGGCCGAAGAAGTGAAAGAACCAGCCTCTCCAGGGACTTCATCAGGTGCGATGGCAGCGCCACCGGTCTGTAGTCTTCTGAGGTGCTGGGACGCACCTTCTTTGGTAATGGTACTGGTAATGGCAGGATGTCTTCCACAGCACAGGGACCTTCTCGAGACTCAGGCTGAGGTTGTAGATGTACTGCAGGACTCCACACAGCTGGATCGCACATGTTTTGAGGACCCTCGGGCTGACACCGTCGGGACCCGCTGCCTTGCCTGGGCGGAGTCTGCACAGCTCCTTCCTCACCTGCTCTGCAGTGAAGGTCTGTCTGCTGTGTGTGTTGGTGGGGTTGGAGAGAGGTGATGGCGGGGGGGAGGGGACAGGTAGGGCAAAATCAGGAAGGAATTGAGGGGGAGGTGTCAGCAGGGTTGGAGGTTTGGAGGTGGGTGGTTGTAGAGGAGCCGTGGGGAGGTGGTCCAGAGCCCTTTCATCAAATCTGTTGAACAACAGATTTAGCTCATTGGCACGTTCAGTACCACCTCCTACCGTCTGGCTACCAGATGGTTTGTAGCCAGTGATGCTCCTCATGCCGCTCCACACGTCCTTTAAGTTGTTCTGCTGGAGTTTGTGCTCCAGCTTCCTCCTGTAGGTGTCTTTGCCCTGTTGGATCCTCTCTTTCAGCTCCCTCTGGACCTGCCTCATCTGCTCTCTGTCCCCCTCTCTGAAGGCCCTCTTCTTCGCATTCAGCAGGACCTTGATGTCTCTGGTGACCCACGGCTTGTTATTTGGGAAACAGAGTACAGTCTCTGTAGGAACAACGCTGTCCACACAGAAATTGATGTACCCTGTTATGCAGTCCGTGAGATCATCAAGGTCCTCCCCATGTGAATTACAGAGCAAATCCCAGTCTGTGAGTTCAAAGCAACCCTGTAAAGCTTCGTCAGTCTCCTGTGACCATCTCCTCACAGTCCTGGTGGTCACAGGAAGCCGCTGGACTTGGGGCTTATACAGGGGCTGCAGATGGATGAGGTTGTGATCTGATCTTCCAAGAGGAGGAAGGGCAGTGGAGCTGTAAGCCTCCTTAACATTAGCATACAGCAGGTCCAGTGTCTTGTTTTCCCTGGTGGGACAGTCCACAAACTGCTTGAAAGTGGGCAGTGTTGCAGCCAGAGTGATGTGGTTGAAGTCCCCAGATATTGCAATGAATGCGTCTGGGTGCCGTGTCTGAAGTCCCGTGACGACGGTGTGGATGCCGTCACTCGTGCGCGCCGCGTTTGCAGTCGGAGGAATGTAAACAACCAGAACGATCACGTGTGAAAACTCCCTCGGCAGGTAGTATGGCCGCAGACTCACGGCAAGCAGCTAAATGTCCGGGCTACACACACGCTCCTTTACAGTCACGTGTCAAGGATGTCACCACTTGTTGTTAATAAGAATAGCAAGTCCCCCACCTTTCCTCTTGCCACTCTCACGGTGACTCCTGTCCGCCCGAACAGTTTGAAAGCCGTCCACAGTTACGTTCGAGTCCGGGATGTCCTCGTGGAGCCACGTCTCCGTGAAACACAGCACACTGCTCACACGATACATCCACTGAGTCTTCACCAGGCCCGCCAGCTCGTCCATCTTGTTAGCCAGCGACCTCACGTTCCCCATGGTGATGGAAGGGAGAGATGGTTTATATCTCCTCTTCTTTTCCCGTTGTTTACGTCCAGCCTTACATCCCCTGTACTTTCTCCTCAGTTCTTTGGGGATTTCAGGCCTCTCCCGCATTAGCGCCGTTGGTGCTAGCGACAACAGCTGTTCACGGGTGTAAACAATGGAGCCGCCGCATTGTTGCGTCCAGACGGAGACGCGGTCGGCAAAAATAGTCCCAAGAATGAGACAAACGGACAAAAAACACGTAAGAAAGTTCACGAACATGGTTGGCTAAGGTTAGCACTACGACTTACAGGAAAAAGTACTTAATAAAAAGACAGTAAAATAAGATAAAATAGCAAAAAGTGCGGAAAGGAGACGGAGCAACTGTTGCTGGCTGCCGCTTTACACAGCGCCGGAACCGGTGGCCTTTTCTTACCTTGTTGTGAGCGGATGAAAAATTATCCAGGTCATCAGATGGGCATCCAGGATCCTGCAGCAGTTGAGCAAGACTTTTCTCCACTTGTACACATTGTTGTTGGGGAGGGTTGTTGTTATCCCTCCCTTTGGCTGCTGTCAGGGGCTCTGTCCTGCTAGCAGCAGGGGATGATGAGGCGCTATGCCGGGATGGTCGAGCAGGCCATCCCGTTGCATCAATAATCTGATTGTGCCGGGCTCTGCCTGTTAGTCTCCCATGCTTTCCCCAGGGAGATGATTTACTCTTAGGCTTAGCACCAAGAGAGTTCAATGTAGAACTTCTGGATTTATTACCTTGTACACAGTCCTCCTGTTTAGTGCTAACTAGCCATGTGTTAGCCTTTTCTTGTCCACTGTTTTGGGGCCACGGTAAAGTTGTATCGTTCCCACTTTGTCCATTCACTTCCACATTCACTTCTTACCTGTGGATTTTGCTTTCCGGTACTGCAATCTTCTGGAGAAGTTTGTGGTAGTCGTCTTC
Source organism: Echiichthys vipera (assembly GCF_963691815.1). NCBI lineage: Eukaryota > Metazoa > Chordata > Actinopteri > Perciformes > Trachinidae > Echiichthys > Echiichthys vipera. Next base: position 16,133,110 of record NC_139848.1, on the reverse strand, counting down.
AGAGAAGGGAGGCATCTTGCTGCTCATTAGCTTTGGCTCCGTCTCACTACAGGCTTTTGCTATGGGTAGACCAAGGTTGAGCTAAGGTCGCAAAAATATTTAATCATGGCAGCAGCCTTTTATCCACAAAAAGTGTGTAGTTCCAGTGATTTATAGATATACATAATTGATCTTAGAGGAAAAGCATGATTGTCCGCACATAATTGCAAGAAAGGTGGAATAGCAATATGAACCATATGAAGAAACCAAAGCAAAAAAAATAATAAAATGGCCTGAGCTTAAAAGTTACATATTTGAGTATTTAAAATGTATGTAATCACATGAGAGGCTAATTAAAAAACAATAGAAATTTAAGTTTCATTTTAAACAGTTACGACATTCAAATGGCACATATTTAATGGAAGGCTTTTTGTTCACCAAATCAGTTGGGCCTCATAAATGTTTTTTTTTTGTTTTTGTTTTTTTCAACTGTCTTTCCTGCAGTTGCAAATGTGTTGTGTTATTATGTTGTGTATACTTCTTGGTGTTTTTTCAATTATATATATATATATATATATATATATATATATATATATGTTTGTCCTAATTATTGCTTCATTCTGTCCTGCAGACATGCAGCAGCAGGAGTGGAGTTCCAGTCTGGACCAGGAGGACCCAGAGCCCCCACATATTAAAGAGGAACAGGACGAACTCAGGACCAGTCAGGCAGGGAAAGCAGCTTCAGGGACTGGAGGAGGCTGATATCCAGATCCCATTCAATCCAGTCTCTATGAAGAGTGAAGAAGATGATGAAGAGAAACCTCATTATTTTACAGTTTCGTCATAGAGAAACTAAACAGATGGAAACAGAATCTGATGGAGAAGACTGTGGAGGACCGGAACCAGCCAGGAACTCAGATCCAGAAAGAAATCCACAACCTGATCCTGATGACAGTATTAAATGGATTGAAACAAATGAACCTCAGTCAGGTTCAAACTCTCTAGAAAATGATGACGTTCCTGTCAATGATCAGAGATGGCATGCTTGTGAGAAGCCATTTAGCTGTTCTGAGTGTGGGAAAAGATTTAGCACAAAGCCACTTCTGAAGAGACACATGAGATCCACACAAGAGAGAGACTATAAAGATGCCCAGTTCATAATAATGGATTCACGCGGGCCACAAATCTGAAGACACATATGAGAAGCCACACAGGAGATAAACTGTTCAGCTGATCTGTTTGCAATTAATGATTTCCAATTAAGTCATATCTGAAGAAGCATATGAGAATTCACACAGGAGAGAAACCTTTCAGCTGCTCAGTTTGTACCAAAGCATTCACAGAGGCAACAACATTGAAGACACATATGATAATCCACACTGGAGAGAGACCCCTTCCCCACCACGACGACGCCTCGATATCCTGTCCATGAAAATCACGAACAGGATTGGTGACAAAGCGCACCCCTGGCGGATGCCAGCCCCCACCAGGAACGAAACCGACTTACTGCCGAGGATCCGGACATGGCTCTCGCTTTGGGTGTACAGAGATTGCACCCCATACTCCCGTAGCGCCTCCCACAGTAACTCCAGAGGGACCCAGTCATGTGCCTTCTCCAGATCCACAAAGCACATGTAGACTGGATGGGCATACTCCCAGGCCCCCACAGGGATCCTTGCGGGAGTGAAGAGCTGGTCCTTTTTTCCGACTGGATATACAGGAAGAGTGATTTGTTAACCATATGTTCTCATCATTTAAATACATGACTTCATATTACAGCCTATTGTAACAACTGCTGTCCAAAGGTCAGGAATATGAGGCTCTGAAGCTTCACTGTGAACCTCACAAATATGAAAGGACACTATAGAGGAAGGAAGACACCAGTGACATCAAGAAAGAAAGAAGAATCAAAAAGGAAAGAAAAAGGGAAAAGAATGGGCTAAGGGCTGCCCACTTTGGCACTGCCAACCGAAGCTCGCAACACATGTCCTCTATCGCGTCAGCAGTTCAGATGGAAATACAGCTGATCTGACAACATCGACTCATTATTCGACAGTTTATTGTTGTTAAAAGCTCACTTGTTTGCACTGTGCACAATTCACAACTACACCGTTTATAACTAATCACTTACTTAAAGCAGCAATTAATGTAGCAAACCAATTTTCTTTTGTACTTGCAGTTTCTTGTTTCCTACACCAGAGGGCAGCCTGCATATAAAATAACTGATTTAGATGAATTTTTACATGATTTCTCTACAAATCATTTGATGATTTGGGATTGTTTCTAAGAAAATGTAATTTCATCTGTTTTTATATAATCTGGCTTGTTTTGATGCCAACGACTCCATTTTAAAACAGTGACATACTATTATGAAGTCCGCTACTTCTTACTTCCGCCCTGTGGTGTTTTGACCAGGGAATACCGAGCTAACAGTAACACGGTAAAGGTTCATGGTAAACTAAGGAAAATAAGGCAACAAAACAGAAACAGCATCTCAGCCCCCCGAGGCAGGCTGTTCAACAATCGGAGGCAATAATAACTGTATGGCGCCTCCCCGTGAGTTTTGGTTCTTACTTGTCGTATGGTTAAAAGGCCAGCAAGGGTTGTTAGGGCAAAAGCTTTGCAGATAAATAAGAGGGCCTGAGACCATTAAGACATTTAAAAACTAGTAAAAGAACCTTAAAATCGATCCTGAATTCACGGGGAGCCAATGCAGCGATTTTAAAACTGGTATATTATGCTCCCACCCTCTAGTCTTCCTCGGCACGCATGTGGCTGAGTTCTGTAGTAATTGTAAGCTTTACATGTTCTTTTTGGCAAGACCAGAGATCAGGGCATTACAATAATCTAGATGACAAGAGATAAAAGCACGCATAACGCTACTGCCGTAGGGCTCGTGCTCGTACACGTGCGCACGCTCGTGCTCGTACATGTGCAAACGGCTCCGCTAAAGCCCACCTCTTTCAAGCGGGCCGTGGACGGTCCGCTGGCCGCAGTTGAGACAGTGTGATCACGCCCTTAGAGCGTGATCACACTGTCCTTTTGGCCGCAGCCAAAACCGTTTTTTCAGCTAAAGTCTAGTACCTTTAAGTTGTGTGAGCGCACCCGCTCCGCGCTCAACTGGGGCCAGCTGGGCCGCCACGGCCCGCTTGAAAGAGGTGGGCTTTAGCGGAGCCGTTTGCACATGTACGAGCACGAGCGTGCGCACGTGTACGAGCACGAGCCCTACGGCAGTAGCGTTATGTCCGCCTGTTCGGACATGTAAATAGAAGGACGGACCATGCGCGGATATTTAACAACAACAACAATGGTGGTAAAGGTTCACGTTGTGTTTACTGCAGATTTGGTCGGATGAAAATATTCAAAAACAGTCGACAAGACGCACAAAAACTCTGACGTCTATGGAAAGATTTGTAAACAAAGCCACACACGCGATCAATGCGTGTGACGTGTTACGGCGTGATGGCGTATGGACAGCAAGAAGCATTGGCCGAGGCCCTGGCAATGTCAGTACAAACGGGGCTGGGGTGCGGGGGGAGAGGGAGGGGGGACAAGTACCCTAAAGTCCGGGTCGTGGTCCGGGAGGACAGTGTGATCACGCCCTTAGAAACAGTACCAGAGAGGAAGATCAGGTTCCTCAGTCCATTTAATAAAATGTAAAGGTCTACTGTATCAAAGGCAGCAGTTAGTTCCAGCAGTACCAAGACTGTGAGTCTATGATTATCTAAATGAAACCTGATGTCATTTAAAATTATAAAAAATTGAATGTTTAAAAAAAACCTTTACTTGATAAAAAAAACATTTTTTTTTAAGCTGGATACAGGCCGGTAGTTATTTAAAACATAGGGGTCTAAATCACTCTCTTCAGAACGGGCTTCACCACTGCTGTTTTAAAAGAGGTGGGGAAGACACCCGTCTGAAGAGAGCAATTCACCAGATACAACAGCTGTTCCTCAAAGAACCGATAGAGTGTGGTCTGTAGTCTGTTAAAAAGAGAATAGGTGGGCTGCTAAAAACAAAGGCATGGTACTCAAATGCTGAGTAGCTGTTACAAAAAAAACTTTGTTCATGTTTATAGTGTTCTTTATAATTGAAGCAGTGCCACCTCCTCTTCTGAGCCCCCTTGTTGAAAATAAAAAGTTAAAATTTGTTGGGGTAGCCTAAGGGCGTACTCAGACTGTCGTTCCGCACCGCGACCTGGGCTTTAGGGTTCTTGTCCCCCCTCCCTCTCCCCCCGTGCCCCAGCCCCGTTTGTACTCACACTGCCAGGGCCGGCCAATGCTTCTTGCTGTCCATACGCCATCACGCCGTAACAGGTCAAACGCATTGATCGCGTGTGTGTGGCTTTGTTTACAAATCTTTCCACAGACCTCAGAGTTTTTGTGCGTCTTGTCGACTGTTTTTGAATATTTTCATCCGACCAAATCTGCAGTAAACACTCCACCTCCGCATCACATCAACGTGAACCTTTCACCGCCATTGTTGTTGTTGTTAAATGTCCGCGCATGGTCCGTCCTTCTATTTACATGCCCAAACAGGCGGACATAACGCTACTGCCGTAGGGCTCGTGCTCGTGCTCGTACACGTGCGCACGCTTGTGCTCGTACATGTGCAAACGGCTCCGCTAAAGCCCACCTCTTTCAAGCGGGTCGTGGAAGGCCCGCTGGCCGCAGTGATGCGCGGAACGGGTGCACTCACACTGCTTAAGGGTACTAGGGTTCAGCTGAAAAAACGTTTTTTGCCCCGGCCAGAAAGACAGTGTGAGTGCCCCCTAAGTGAGAACAACAGGTGCATCAGTGCCAAGCCATGTCTCTGTAAGGATTAAAAAAATAATAAAAATGCTAAAAATGCTAAAAGATTTGTTTAATAGAGAGCGCACATTCAGAAAAGCAATTTTAATGTATGTGCTGTATGTGCGCTCATCATGTTTTACAAGTGGAAAGTTAAAAACACAGTTAGGTCTAAAACGGTTATGGGTTTCATTTGTCATTTGTGTTTGAGGGAGGGTATGGTGGAGGGAGGAGGGGGTGAAGGTGAGTGTGAGTTAGGTGCAGAGAGCCTGTGTGCGGGTGCAGTTAGTCAGGAGGTGGTGGTGGTGAGAGAACCGGACAAACTGTTCCTGTGTCTGGTGGTTTTGGTGAACAGTGTTCTGTGCTGTGTTCAAAGGTTGCTTGATGTTCGAGCGGGTGAGGGGTGTGTAAGTGAGAGGGGGCAGATGAAACCTGAAGTAAGACACTTTCAGATCTTCATCTTCACAGTGGGGGAGTAGTGTGTGGACGTAGTTAGTGATGTCTCTCACAACAGATGCAGGATCATCAGCTGAAAATATGTTCTTCAACTTTTCAGTGGAGCTCCTATTTGCTGCTGTTGTAGGCACACACACACACACACACACACACACACACACACGCACATGCACACACACACACGCACACACGCACACAAGTCCTCACAGAAACTGATGATGAAGATATGCCAGTGTCAGTCAGTTGGCCAGGTCAGTACTCTTCTTGGTCCCTAATTATTAAATTTTATTTTTCCACGTGCAAAGTTTCTTCTACAGTTGAAAGTCATGTTTTAGTTACCTGCTTAGTGGCTGTTACAGACAATATATTAATCAAGCACATTCTGTTTTATTTTATCTTCCCTTCCAATCTTAATCCCAAAATAATTTCTAATTGAATTGGCTCCTTTAAATCAAATACATATTTAAGTGTAAGGTGTGTGTGTAGGTCCAGACAACACGTCCCTGTCTGAAGTAGAAATTCCCCAACTTATCCGGTGTTAGAAATGATCTCATCCTCACTTTCTATTCTATCCCCTCCAATATTTAGAGTGACATTTCAAAGTTTCTAGTTAATGACTCTTTCCAATCTTCAATTGAAATGCTAATCTCTAATTCATTTTCCCATCTCTCTTTTCATTTATTTTTTGATAATGGTGAGCTTTTGCAGTATTTTATATACTTTATAGTTTTTCACTGCTGTTATATCCATTTTGAATCAGATATTGTAGTAACTAACATGCCCTAAATAAACGAATACATACATAAATATGCAGTTTGGGTAGTTGATATGGTTGAGTAAAACATCTCGCAGCAGATTGGAGCTGTTCAACACACTGCAGCCTATCAGTGAGGTTTTTAGAGAACCAAAGTATGGGATAACATTTGTTTATACTCACCATGATGACAGGAAAGTAAAAATTAGACCAAGGGTTTTCTCTCATCTATGTTCTGTTTCAGAAACAAAGAGGAAGACGGGGACTTCAATGCATCTTCTTAAAATCCCACATGCGTATTCACACTGGAGAGAAACCTTACAGCTGTGATCAATGAGGCACAGCTTTCGTTCAGCCTTCTGCTTTTAAAAACGAACCAACGAATTCATTCAGGAGAGAAACCATACACATGTAATAATTGTGGGAAAGCTTCAACATACCTAAGAATCCAACGAGTACACCCTCGAGAGAAACCATACAACTGTGAACTGTGTGACAAAGCTTCCTCTGTACATTGTTCTTTAAAAATCCATCGATGTAGTCACACTGGAGATAAACCCTACTGGTGTGACCATTGTGGGAAAGCATTTTCTTTATTGCGAATGCTTACCAGCCACCAACGGAGTCACACTGTATGTAAACCACATCGTTGTGACCAATGTGAGAAATCTTTTAGAAATCTCACAGACCCAAAAACCCCCCAGCTAGTTCACACCAGAGAGAAACCATACTGTTGTGACCAATGTGAGAAGACATTTTGTTTGTAGCTAATATGACAGCTGAGGCACTGTGAGTGGATTTGGTCAAAAAAATAAAAAAAGAGAGTAAGTGAGCCGTGTGTTAACAATGATTTGTTACAGATCTCTTGCTGATGTTGTTTTTGTCTGCTTCAGACCCGTACAAACAAAATGAAGACAGTTTGTGGGAGAAGTTCGAAGAAGTCATGGAGACGGGACGCTGATGACTTCAGCTAATGAGGTAATCAAGCGGTGGAAGGAGCAGTTTTAGGAACTCCTTAATCCGACTAACATGCCCTCTTTTGTAGAGGCAGAGCTGGAGGCTGATGGGGAATCATTGTCAATATCTCTGGCGGAAGTCACTGAGGAAGTCAAGCAACTCCACAGTGGCAAAGCCCCAGGGATTGATGAGATTCGTCCAGAAATGCTAAAAGCTTTGGGTTGGAAGGGGCTGTCTTGGTTGAAAAGTCTCTTCAACATTGCATGGAATTCTGGGACAGTGCAAAGGGAGTAGCAGACCAGGGTGGTGGTTCCCCTATTAAAAAAGGGGTACCAGAGGGTGTGTGCCAATTACAGGGGTATCACACTACTCAGCCTTCCCGGTAAAGTCTACTTGAAGGTGCAGGTCGATATATATATGTAGTCGAACCTCAGATTGAAGAGGAACAATGCGGATTCCGTCCTGGACGTGGAAAAACAGACCAGCTCTTCACTCTCGCAAGAATCCTGGAGGGGGCCTGGGAATATGCTCATCCAGTCTACATGTGCTTTGTGGATCTGGAGAAGGCATATGACCGGGTCCCTTAGGAGATACTGTGGGAGGTGCTGCTGGAGTATGGGGTGAGGGGGTCACTTCTGTGGGCCATCCAATTTCTGTACACCAAAAGTGAGAGCTGTGTCAAGATCCTCGGCATTAAGTCAGATTTGTTCCCGGGTAGGGTTGGCATCGCCAGGGGTGCACTTTGTCACCAATTCTGTTGGTCCTGGAAATCGAGGCGTAGTCGTGGTGGGGAAGGGTTGCAGTTCGGTGGGCTGAGGATCGAGTCTAGGCTTTTTGCAGATGATGTAGTCCTGATGGCATCGTCGGTCACGGACCTTTAGCACTCACTGGATTGGTTCACAGCTGAGTGTGAAATTGCTGGGATGAGATTTCAGCACCTCAGAGCTGAGCCGGAAGGCAAAGCTAGCCTGGGATTGCTCGGGATCCCCCAGTTAAAGTTGGTTAATGTGGCCCGGGAAAGGGAAATTTGGGGCCCCATGCCAACTAGAGAATGAAGTTACTCTCCGTCTGTGTGTGTCCTAATCTCACTGTCTCTGTTCTTTATTGTTCATATCATATAACAGGTATTAATGATGAACCATTTTAAAATCTAACCTACGACATATGAGATAAAATCAGCCTGCAGACTGATTATATGTGAAATAAAAATTATATTTGAACCGATGAGCAGCTCCAACTTTAACTTTAAATGTACTCAAAGAAAGAGCAAAGAAATATGAAATGAACACCAGCAGCAGAGAAAACAGATGTTGAGTGGAAAGGGAAGTGGCTCTTCATAAAACAAAAAAGAGATAGAAAGTAGGAAATGAGAGGATCAAGTGTGTCAGAGGGAGCCGCTACAAGAGGATGGGATACATAGACTATTGGTCCAGATCAGGAACATGCCGATAACTGGATCGATGTCACTGTGTTGTTCGATCAACTGAATCAAACCAATGAAGAAAATGTCACTAATGTGACCAAGTACACCAGCTCCAAGTGAAGCTGCTGTTGGACCAACAACACAAAGGCTCTTTTAAGCACCACACACTCATTTGACTGAGAGCTATCATGTCTTTTCACTCCCTTTATATGGACACTTTATTTATACACATGTTTCATCCACAATTACTGACACCATTAATGTTTTTACTGACATCAGCAATGAAATACATAGCAGGGATCAAACCTCATGTCAAATTTAATGTTTGAATATAGTGACTTGATGAACATCTACTTTAATTGAACTGTGTTCATAAGAAAATATCAATATAAATACCAAAATATAAATACATTTAAGTCGATATAATGTTTTTCCTAATATATACAGTGGGTACGGAAAGTATTCAGACCCCCTTAAATTTTTTACTCTTTGTTAAATTGCAGCCATGTGCTAAAATCATTTAAGTTCATTTTTTTTCCTTTTAATGTACACACAGCACCCCATATTGACAGAAAAACACAGAATTGTAGACATTTTTACAGATTTATTAAAAAAGAAAAACTGAAATATCACATGGACATAAGTATTCAGACCCTTTGCTGTGACACTTGTATATTTACCTCAGGTACTGTCCATTTCTTCTGATCATCCATGAGATGGTTCTACACCTTCATTGGAGTCCAGCTGTGTTTAATTCTAATGATTGGACTTGATTAAGGAAGCCACACACCTGTCTATATAAGACCTTACAGCTCACAGTGCATGTCAGAGCAGATGAGAATCATGAGGTCGAAGGAACTGCCTGAAGAGCTCAGAGACAGAATTGTGGCAAGGCACAGATCTGGCCATGGATACAAAAAAATTTCTGCTGCACTTAAAGTTCCCAAGAGCACAGTGGCCTCCATAATCCTTAAATGGAAGACGTATGGGATGACAAGAACTCTTCCAAGAGCTGGCGTCCAACCAAACTGAGCAATCGGGGGAGAAGAGCCTTGGTGAGAGAGGTAAAGAAGAACCCAAAGATCACAGTGGCTGAACTCCAGAGATGCAGTGAGGAGATGGGAGAAAGTTCAAGAAAGTCAACCATCACTGCAGCCCTCCACCAGTCAGGGCTTTATGGCAGAGTGGCCCGACGGAAGCCTCTCCTCAGAGTAAGACACATGAAAGCCCGCATAGAATTTGCCAAAAAACACATGAAGGACTCCCAGACTATGATAAATAAGATTCTCTGGTCTGATGAGACAAAGATAGAACTTTTTGGCCTTAATTCTAAGCGGTATGTGTGGAGAAAACCAGGCACCGCTCATCACCTGCCCAACACCATCCCTACAGTCAAGTGTGGTGGTGGGAGCATCATGCTGTGGGGGTGTTTTGCAGCTGCAGGGACAGGACGACTGGTTGCAATTGAAGGAAAGATGAATGCGGCCAAGTACAGAGATATCCTGGACGAAAACCTTTTCCAGAGTGCTATGGACCTCAGACTGGGCCGACGGTTCACCTTCCAACAAGACAATGACCCTAAGCACACAGCTAAAATGACGAAGGAGTGGCTTCGGAAAAACTCTGTGACTGTTCTTGAATGGCCCAGCCAGAGCCCTGACTTGAACCCAATTGAGCATCTCTGGAGAGACCTCAAAATGGCTGTCCACCAACGTTCACCATCCAACCTGACAGAACTGGAGAGGATCTGCAAGGAGGAATGGCAGAGGATCCCCAAATCCAGGTGTGAAAAACTAGTTGCATCATTCCCAAGAAGACTCACGGCTGTATTAGCTCAAAAGGGTGCTTCCACTCAATACTGAGCAAAGGGTCTGAATACTTATGTCCATGTGATATTTCAGTTTTTCTTTTTTAATAAATCTGTAAAAATGTCTACAATTCTGTGTTTTTCTGTCAATATGGGGTGCTGTGTGTACATTAATGAGGAAAAAAATGAACTTAAATGATTTTAGCACATGGCTGCAATTTAACAAAGAGTAAAAAATTTAAGGGGGTCTGAATACTTTCCGTACCCACTGTATATATTCCACATGTTTAAATAAACAGTAATACAGTATTATTACAACTGCTGTCCTGAGCTCAGCTGACCAGAATAATTCAAATCATTGCTACATATCAAATAAAAGTGCACTTTTCCTGTATTTTGATTCACACACACCACATTTTACCACCCCATAAGCCTTCTCAGCCATACAGGGAAATTATTTGATAGAATCCTCACCTCATGTCTCACCAGTCAAATCGAATCAATGGGCCTCCTGGCATACACCAGGCCGGTTTTTGGAAAGGGAGAGTCACCACAGACAGCATTCTCCGACTATCAGAAGACATCCACAGAAACTTCACCAAAAAAGAAATAAACCTGGCAATATTCATCAACATCGAAAAAGCTTTCGACAAGGTATGGCACAACAGACTCAAATACAGACTACTGGACACCAACCTCAAACTGCCACAGCTCACCCAATCCATCATTTCAAACTTAATGGATAACCGTCAAATCAAAGTTAAAGTTGCATCCACCACTCAACACCTTTCACCCCAAAGTAGTAGTTCCACATGGGGCAGTTCTGGGCCCGCTATTATTCCTCATATACATTTCTGACATCTGCTACCCCCAGCCACCATAGCCAGAGTCTCACAGTTTGCAGATGACCTCTGTTACTTGTCCAGCTCAAAACGCTCAAACCTAGCAGCCAAGACACTCCAAACATGCATCACTGAAATAGAAACCTGGACAAATGTGGCGAATCAAACTGAACCATCCAGACCCAATGAATCCTCTTCACCAAGAACCCACGCCTGCAGACCAACAACAACCTGTCACTTAACAATCACAAAATCAATATCAGCAAAGAAGCAACATTCCTTGGTATGACATTTAAAACAACATGAGCTGGATGAAACACATCAATAACCTGGAACAATGAGCAAACAAGAGACTCAACCACCACAAAACCCTCTGTGGGGGGCTCACCATCAACAGTCACTGAAGTTTACCTGGTATACATCAGATGACTCTTTGAATACGCCATCCCCGCATTGATCACGACTACATGTAATTCAAAACAAAGCACAGAAACTGGCTCAAAGACTCCCGTCCTACATCAGCAACCATTACATCCACACCGTAACCGGCATCCACACCATCAGACAGAGACACCAAGTCATGGCACTGGATTACATGAGAACAGCAACAATCAACCTGTCACTCCAGAAAACCATTCAGGAAGCACACACCACAGTTGATACCCCAATGTCATTCATGCTGCAGCTGGCCAAAGACTCCCACTCACAGAACCCCCAAAAGCCCCACAACTGAAGAAAAGAATGTGTAGAGCACTTATCCTAACATTACATCACATGCACAGACAGACATACAGTGGGTACGGAAAGTATTCAGACCCCCTTAAATTTTTTACTCTTTGTTAAATTGCAGCCATGTGCTAAAATCATTTAAGTTCATTTTTTTCCTCATTAATGTACACACAGCACCCCATATTGACAGAAAAACACAGAATTGTAGACATTTTTACAGATTTATTAAAAAAGAAAAACTGAAATATCACATGGACATAAGTATTCAGACCCTTTGCTCAGTATTGAGTGGAAGCACCCTTTTGAGCTAATACAGCCGTGAGTCTTCTTGGGAATGATGCAACTAGTTTTTCACACCTGGATTTGGGGATCCTCTGCCATTCCTCCTTGCAGATCCTCTCCAGTTCTGTCAGGTTGGATGGTGAACGTTGGTGGACAGCCATTTTGAGGTCTCTCCAGAGATGCTCAATTGGGTTCAAGTCAGGGCTCTGGCTGGGCCATTCAAGAACAGTCACAGAGTTTTTCCGAAGCCACTCCTTCGTCATTTTAGCTGTGTGCTTAGGGTCATTGTCTTGTTGGAAGGTGAACCGTCGGCCCAGTCTGAGGTCCATAGCACTCTGGAAAAGGTTTTCGTCCAGGATATCTCTGTACTTGGCCGCATTCATCTTTCCTTCAATTGCAACCAGTCGTCCTGTCCCTGCAGCTGCAAAACACCCCCACAGCATGATGCTCCCACCACCACACTTGACTGTAGGGATGGTGTTGGGCAGGTGATGAGCGGTGCCTGGTTTTCTCCACACATACCGCTTAGAATTAAGGCCAAAAAGTTCTATCTTTGTCTCATCAGACCAGAGAATCTTATTTATCATAGTCTGGGAGTCCTTCATGTGTTTTTTGGCAAATTCTATGCGGGCTTTCATGTGTCTTACTCTGAGGAGAGGCTTCCGTCGGGCCACTCTGCCATAAAGCCCTGACTGGTGGAGGGCTGCAGTGATGGTTGACTTTCTTGAACTTTCTCCCATCTCCTCACTGCATCTCTGGAGTTCAGCCACTGTGATCTTTGGGTTCTTCTTTACCTCTCTCACCAAGGCTCTTCTCCCCCGATTGCTCAGTTTGGTTGGACGCCAGCTCTTGGAAGAGTTCTTGTCATCCCATACGTCTTCCATTTAAGGATTATGGAGGCCACTGTGCTCTTGGGAACTTTAAGTGCAGCAGAAATTTTTTTGTATCCATGGCCAGATCTGTGCCTTGCCACAATTCTGTCTCTGAGCTCTTCAGGCAGTTCCTTCGACCTCATGATTCTCATCTGCTCTGACATGCACTGTGAGCTGTAAGGTCTTATATAGACAGGTGTGTGGCTTCCTTAATCAAGTCCAATCATTAGAATTAAACACAGCTGGACTCCAATGAAGGTGTAGAACCATCTCATGGATGATCAGAAGAAATGGACAGTACCTGAGGTAAATATACAAGTGTCACAGCAAAGGGTCTGAATACTTATGTCCATGTGATATTTCAGTTTTTCTTTTTTAATAAATCTGTAAAAATGTCTACAATTCTGTGTTTTTCTGTCAATATGGGGTGCTGTGTGTACATTAAAAGGAAAAAAAATGAACTTAAATGATTTTAGCACATGGCTGCAATTTAACAAAGAGTAAAAAATTTATTAGTTTTTTTGTGCCTTGGTCTTCATGTGCTAAAACATTGCGTGTCCTTTGCCTCTTCCTACCCTTTCGGCCCCCTCCTGTCATCACAAATTATGGATATAAAAGGCCATAATCCCTGAGCCATCCCTCCACCGAAATTAAAACCTTTCGACAAATTTGGGATCTGGTACGGTGTGCGAAAAATCAAAAGTCCATCTGCAGGGACATGCAGTCGGCAAACTCGTCCAGATCTCAAACTCAATCTCCCTCGATATATCCTAGATAGAACACTTCCTGCTTCATCTGTGGCTCCACTAATCACGTGGTGAGGCAGTGTCCCGCCATGAAGTGCTGGAGGTGTGGCAGCCTCAGCCACAGAACCAAGGACTGCTCCTCCGAAGGATCGTGCAGCCTGTGTGGGGAAAAAGACCACACTTTCTTCACCTGCCCAGAATCCTTTGTTAATAAAGCCAAGAGCCCTGCTCAGCTTGGAAACCCTGCTACTCCTTAGTCCGCAGCAGCAGCAGCAGCAGCAGCAGCAGAAACAACAGCAGCAGAAACAACAGCAGCAGCTCCTCTTTCTGCAGTAACTCTGACTCTTTCTCCCCCACTCCTGAGTTCCCTGCTCCAGAGTGCAATGATGATGATAATAACGATGATTAGGATGATGAAGATGAAACTCCATTTGTGGGAGTAATGTCATGAACGGTGACACTACAATAACTACAGTGAAAACAAGAACACTGGAGATGAGACGGTCAAGGGTAACAGGAATGAGGAAACAACGGACGGTCAAGGATCAGGACAGGAAAACAGGAACGCGGGAAACTACAGAGGGAAACAAAGAAACAATTAACAACAACAATAAACACGGAGCACAAATTCTAGAACGTATGAGAAACGGGAGCCAACCGACATAGCGTTTACCAAGTAAATGAGAATAAAGGTCCGGCGTTGCATGCATGTTACCTCCAGCTTCTCATACTCCTGGAGGTGATCAGCGTAACAAGCCGCAGCTGAGATTGAACCAGACCTACCCATTCCTGGACAAAACAACACACAGAGGAGAAACATTTAGGGAAAAACAGACAGAGGGAGACAAACTCACACAAAAGGGAGAAAGGAGGGACTGACAGAACCGAATCTTGACAAGTAAAGAAAAAATAAGAAGCACTTGTAGTTCATGTCATCAAACGAATACTAAGCGTCTTGATGACAAACCCAAAGTTTATTTTATCCCTCTTAACATCCATGACCTTCCATAAAGTTTCATCATGGAAAGCCCGTGCCATGCAGTCCAGTTTTCTTGAATCCAAAAAAATGGAATACATAATGAATTAATTACACCAATAAAGATGCAGCCGAGGTATCCAGCATGTGGAACAGGTTTAAGTGTTCTCGATTTGGGAAAATAAAGCTGATGGTGTGGGGATCTTTTTCAAAACTAATGATGTCATTATTATTTATAAAAGGTAATTAAGTCCTGGTAGACTGCTCATGATAACTTGTATTTAACGAGGAGAAAAGTATCCTAATATAAATGCGTACACTGCTCCTGAGAACAAAACCAATTCAACTTTTCAAAAGACTTAGAGACCTGCTGCTGGTTGGATAGAAAGTCATTTTATGTGACTTCAACACCATAACTGATGCAAACGACAGAGTGAGTTCTAAGGTCTTTCATACAGTGGCCCTGAGGGGCAAATCACAACAGCAAATAGAAAAAGGCAACTGCAAATCAGAAAGCACAACAACATATCGTAAAACAAAACAACTAATCCTAAAGCCCAATGACAAATCTGAAACCACAACGATAAATCTGAAACCACAATGGCAAATCTGAAACCACAACGGCAAATCTGAAACCACAACGACAAATCTGAAACCACAACGGTAAATCTGAAAGCACAACACCAAATCCCAAACCACAAAGACAAATCCCAAAACACAACAACATTAACTTCTACCAGAAAGAGTAGTTCTCTCTGACCCTCCTGATTGGACAGATGGACTGGCTGTCTTTTAACAGGAATAAGAGATGGAAAACCCGGAAAAGAGCCTATTTTCAAAGCATGAGTATTTCCGAAGATACTTTCGCTAATATTAAGAATTATTTATGATGCAGGGAATCTGTACAGCGTGACAGATGATATGTTGTCAACTAAACTAAACATCAGGATGAGTACATCAGACTATGTGGGAAGTGCTTCAGCAAAAACACTATCTGCGTGTTAAACGCAACCTTTGCTCACAGCAGATAGCCGAGTAGCTGCCTTGGTCCAAGCAGCTCTGGAACGACGGCATGTCTCACCTCATCTGGATGTGAATAGTTTCCCTTCTATACAACCCTGCTTCTCTCAAAGGTGACTTTCATTATCTACCGCTACACTGTATGGGGCTGTAAAGAACCGCAGGAGAGCGAGGACAGAGTCTGACTGAGAGAGAACTCATTTATTATTTTTTATTTATTTTTTCTAGAACAAGTGAATCTAACATCAACACTGATGCTGAGTGTTCAGCAGCTTTTAAAACCCAGAACTGGTTGGTTTTGTAACATACCTGATGTTTCATATGTACGGTTGACTTTTCTCCGTACTTGCAAATGCAACTAAATAGATGAATAGTAACATTAAAAAAGGGTATCCTATATATAATACAGTATATTTAAGACCATTTTAAAACTGAATCTGGTTTATTTTCTGTATATTTTTTTTAAAGTATGAGATCATCACTACCTATATCTACCTTTAAAATGTTTCTCTCATTAACTGTAGATATTGTGTCCATATAACCAGGCAGTATTATTACACAGCTAAGATGTGGCTGGCACATTAGAAAGCCCTTACCTTCACTATGTCCATCATCAGGAGACAGTTTCCAAAAGGAGGACATTAGATTATGAAATGTCCCATTAAGGTAACAATCTACAAAAATACTCAAAGTGTCACACTGTATAAAAACATTTTATGCAGTTAAGATCAGTTACTGCATTAATATTAGGCCTGCATACAGAAGTGAAACTATTTACCAATATCCCAAAAATATACAAACTATTAATGTATTTTTATATTTAGGAACTACAGTTAAAACAATAAGAAACATTCTGCAATACAAATGTAAAATAAGAGTGTATAACTGCACCAGCAAAACTTAAAACACAAGACTGGATCTTTTTAAAATATGAATGTGGATATGCCAAATGGTCAAAAGGAAGAAAAAAAAGGTGCATCCATTTAAAACTAGAAACCACTCAATAGATTTGTACAATCCTAAATTAACTATTTTATTATTAGAAAAGTGTTTTAATTGATCAAAATACACAGACAATCAAGACATATATGCAACATTTTTCTCAACCTAGTAAAATATGCAAACGTAAATAGTGACAAAGGTAAAAACAAACATCTTGCAATGTTTAGAAAACATTTTTCCGTTCATATGAATTGAAGACTTTGATCTGAATTTTTTTTTTTTGACGAACAATAATCTTAAGCTGTAAACTTTCACACTGATGTCCTGTGTTAAACTTCAAATGTTGTGTGAGAGACAGGCTGTCCCCGGTGATGTTCTGGCAGGATGTGGAAAGGGCAGGCTGTTATGTTCTAATAACATGGTCACACTGCGATACAGGGTTTTGCTGTTTGTTGTTAAATAGGGGTTAAGGGACCTTTAAGAGACTGAGTATTATGGGATGTTACGTGACGCGAGAGACACGTGAAAACGGTAAACAAGGAAGTCTTGTATGTGAACATGAGGCTGAAGTAAAAAGGGCAGTTGATGTTCTGAAGCAAAACGTCTGTGCGTGTCAGTCTTTTACACACAACACAGGCAGCATGGCTATTTGGTACAGCAGTCTTTGATGAGGTGATGATGTGATGTAGACCTCTCTGTGACTCTGTTTTGGCCGATGTTAAGTCTGAGCAAACACATGCTTTTAGATCACATTCAATGATTCAGCGTCTCCTTGATAGGGCAATCAGACGTCACCATCACTGGTCCATCAACCTCTCAGCTGCCATCATGGTTTAAAAGCAGGACTGCCAAGAGAAGCCTGGAGAAAAAGCACATTTTGCCATTCACAATGTGATCATTTGTGACGAAATACAGAAGTAAAGAAAATATAGTATACAAATAAAATCTAGTATGTAAAACAAAACACATTTTTTTGTATTTGGTAGATTAGGGGATCACTGCCACTCTGATTAAACTGTTGCCTTAAACACTGACAATAAATATATAATGTAGTCAAACACAAGGGCCCTGCAATGAATTCAATATGATTTTTATAATGTGTTTGTTTAAACTGTTACAGAGATGATTTAACTTTATTGTTGTTGTGGAAATGGATTCTTCAATAAAGATCAACAAACAGGATCAGTTTGTTTTTCTGTGGATTATTTTGCCAAAGCATTTTCCTCTGCAGACAAAAATACATTCATCCCTACATCCTCACAAAGTTAGAGTCTAGTAGGAATGATCGATGTGCCACATCTCGCACCGTCTTCTAGGTGAAGAGACGGGACGCGATAAGCCTTGGTTGGGTGACGTCTTTAGACCAAACAAAAACATGCCTTAGACATTACAATTCTGAACATTCTGAACCTCTCTCATCACAAGGTCTCTAACACAGGGTACAGATGCACAAATATGCCAATATATCATCATGAGTTAGTTATTTGCATTATCCATTAAGTAGGTGAGACCGAGGAGACACTGAACTGTGTCTGACCTGACAAAACTATGATTATGAATTACAAATATCCAAAATTCCCACAACATTGTTTTTTAGGAGTCTGCAGTTGAATCATATTTGAGTTGTTTATAAGTCCAGCTTTACTGAGATGATTATCATATCATTTTATCATTGAGGTCAGAGGGACTAGTAGAATTGTGTCTGACTGTTATTTTACACTGCATCATGTCATTGGAGTGGATACATCTGTTTACAATACAATATTTACAGTTAACAGTTCATGCTAGATAGCAGAGTAAATGCACATGTTTTGCTCTGAATCTACAACACTGTTGCTCTGTAACTGTAGGTGCATCTGTCCCTACATTAATGTTACAGACAGTCTGTCCATTAAACTTAGAAACTGAGGTTAACACACCAACATTGCTGTTAACGTTACGTGCCTAATTGCTCCATTTAACTGACTGTGGGCTGTCTGAGCCCAGGCAATAGTAGTCCTTACAACCATAAATTATAAATACATTAGCTGTGCAAACAAAATCTCAAACTAATGCTCTGTAACTACACTTTAGGGTTTTAACATTAGAGAACTGATGTTACAGAATTTGCTGGATTAACTTGTAAAGTTTGGCTCGATAAAATCCGATGCTAACCCATAATGCAGGCTAACAATACCATTAGATTGTTAGCTGGTGTGTTTCAGTTGTTTTACAGCAAGAGTACTAACCACACCTCGGTTCTTATGACTGAAACACTTATGCTGGTTCATGTGGATGCTGACAGACATAAAAAAATTAAGCTTACGATGCACAGTTCATGTTTTCGTCCATGGTCACTGCCATCCCTCCCACCGGGGGAGTCGATAGCACCGGAGGATGACGAAGCTGCTGCACTGATGGAGGTGCATTGTATGAAGAGAGTGTGAAACCACGTGGTGCTGATGCGGCCCAAGTCTTGCAGTCGCTGAATGTCTCTCTCCCGAAGCAGAGCTCTTTGACGGCTTCATTAATCATTGGCATGCCTTATGACCATAAAAGCAAGGAGTGGCACGATATAACTATGTGGTTGAGAAAAAGGGGTTCATCAATATGTTAAAAGCAATTGACCAACAGTACCAATTGTACAGCCGTAATAATTTTACTTGAGAGGTTCTGCCAGAGATGTATGATACATGCAAAAAAAAACTAAATGGAAGGACTAGCTAAAGTGATGCATTTAGGGCTAAGAACCAACATGTGGACAAGCCGCACACGCGAGCAGTGTACAGTGTTAATATTCAAACTATTTCTCTGTCAGTCACGATTCCATTTAACCAACATTTTTGGTACATCCATCTGTATCCATGGCACTGAACAGACCACAAACCACATTGGTTTTATTCTTTCGACACCAGTGCCTCTTCTTTTTTAAATCCTTTCAAGAGTGTGTTTGCTTAATACAATCCGATGTGAATTTGCAAGCAAATTAAGTATTTATAGAATAGAAATACTTTACTAATGCCAAGTTGGTAAATTGTAGTGTAACAGCAGCATTACACACACCACACTGGGTGCTTCAGCCAATTTAAAAAGGGCTGTCCACTGAGACACACAGCACTTTATCCCTTCCTGCTTAACACCTGGTCAAATGGTCGCAGGCAATCAACTGGTCATGTGACTATGTAGCCATGGCAAGTATCACACTATCCCACAGAGTGAAAGTAGCAAAAAAAGCAGCTGTGAATGTTTCCACTTCAAGTCTTCAGGAGCTGTGAAAGATCCACTAAAAGTGGACTCACACTGATGGCACACCACTCATTGACTTCATGAGAACAACTTATGAATCATTCATAACAGAAATATGGTCCATTTTAAAAGCTGTAAGCCACAAAGATGCTGGTCCCCCAGCAGACAACTCCATGAAAAAAGCTAATGCCACCACAGTGTCATAAGATATCTTCAGGAGTGCCCCTGCAACCCAAGGGACCCCTGAGCAGATAGAGTCTGCTCAGGGGGATGTTTGGCTGCGAAGTCCACCACCAGTTCCTTGGTTTTCCCCGCATTGATCTGGAGGCGGTTCTGCTGGCACCAGTCCACAAAGTTCTGCATCAGTCATCTGTACTCCCCCTCTGTAATGAGGCCAACGATTGCAGAGTTGTCAGAGAACTTCTGCAGGTGACAAGTGAGTGAGTGACCAAACAAAGGGGGTAGTCAGGGAAGTTAACTCTGTCATAGGGGACACCACTTGGCTGTAGTTCCGTATAAACCGAAGATAGAAGTTGGCAAACCCAAGAAAGCGCTGTGACTGTTTCAGTTTCATCACAGCCTGCACCTTAGCTGGATCCGCCCTAACTTGCCCACTCTCAACAATGTCACCCAGAAAATAAACTGTCACAACATGGAAGTCGCACTTCATTCTCAACATGTTCCTGAGAAGTCCTTAGACAAAATAATGATGTCATCAAGGTAAACGAACACAGAGCGGTTCAGTAGATCATGGAGGACATCATTCACTAGGGCCTGGAATAATGCTGGGGCATTGGTAAGACCAAAAGACAAAACTAAATACTCAAAATGGCCTAGCGGAGTATTGAAGACTGTCTTCCAATCGTCACCCTCCTTAATCCAGACCAGATGGTACACGTTGCAGAGGTCCAGTTTAAAGAAGACGGTGGCGCCATGCAGCAGTTCAACACGGAGGTAATCAGTGGCAATGGGTACTTGTTCTTGACAGTTATATTGTTCGAACCACGGTAATCAATACAAAGCTGTAGAGATTTGTCCTTTTTGGCCACAAGAAAAAACCTGCTCCATGCGGAGAGGAAGAGGGGCAGATAATGCTGGACTTCAGAGAGTCATTATAATAGGTCTCCATAGCCTCACGCTCAGGCCCTGACAGGTTATATAGGCGACTGGTGGGAAAGGTCGACCCGGGTATCAAATCAATAGGGTAATCGTAGGGACGGTAAGGTGGCAAGGATTGCGCCTTAGTCTTGCTAAATACTTTGGCAAGGTCATGATACACTGGTGGCACGGAGGACAGACCAGGGGGTTCAGGCAACGAGGAGCTGGGGTCACTGATGCACCTATCT
The DNA here is from genome assembly GCF_963691815.1 of Echiichthys vipera. NCBI lineage: Eukaryota > Metazoa > Chordata > Actinopteri > Perciformes > Trachinidae > Echiichthys > Echiichthys vipera. The sequence continues at coordinate 16,111,964 of NC_139848.1, read as the reverse complement.
GGGGCGGAGCGAAGACAGGACGAGTGACAACCGCTACTCCATCTCACAACCCTGCTTGTAACCCACTCAATTACAGGATTGTGAATGATTAGCCAAGGAAGACCAAGAACTATGGGGGTATTACCAGAGGGCATAACGTGAAGAGCTATGGTCTTAATCAATTAAGGCTTGGAGGGGGTAATCTCTGTCCTTGCAGCTCAAAATAATGTCCAGGTTGATACATTTACAGGGAAGTGTAGGGACAACAGAACAACTCACTAGAGCCCTGTCGGCAACTGGTGAGCTTGGGAGTTTAACTGAACTGGGCAGGACAGCAGTTGATCGTTGGAAGCCCCACAGTAAATACAAGGCCTCTCCCTGAAATGACGCTGGCGTCCTGCCAGGGTTAGGCGACCACAACCCAGTTGCATAGGTTCCTTCCTGGAAAGAGTGGATGGCTGAGGAACACCTCAGTCAATTGGGTTGCATTTCTGTCATGAACGGTGCCGGGAATAAGTCAGAGGAGAAAGACCCAAATGCAGACGCGGACAACGAGTAATACCTAAGCAGATATTTAATTGACAAAATCCATGAACAAACAAAAACCAGGGAACAGGAAAACGGGTAAAGGGTCCTGGTGGAGACGAGGGGAAAACCACACGAGGGGAACAGGAGGCGAAACACGAACGGCACTCTGGAAACTATAACAAAAGAAACAAAGAAACGAAGACACAAGACAAAGCAACACGGAAAGATAACACGATCATCAATTAGGTAGCCAACGAAAAAAGAGACATGAACCACAAAATAGCAATAAGGATCTGGCACTGGACATGAGTCACATCCGGCTATTTATACAGGCGTTGATGAGGAGATGAGCCATAGCTGGGCAGAACCACGCCTACCAGCTCCAACAGACAAACACACAAGAAAAGACACAAGCAGGGAGAAAAAAGACAGAGGGAGACAAACTCATACAAAACGCAGAGGGAAGAGACTGACAAGACCGGAATCCTAACAAGTAACCCTGCATTCTGAGAGTGTTAGAAAAATCTACTGAATGTATTATGTCTAATCTTTTCATTTTCAAATTAAAGAATGGTTATTTCTGAGGTTTGGTAAAAACTGCAATGCAGTGCAACTTTTTTAATCATGTTTTGGCCTTTGTTCCTGCTTTCGAATTTACATGATTTCAATATCAGCATATCTCCATGTTATAGTCAGAAGCTGAGATCTCTGCACAATGGGCCTCATTTATCAATCTTGCGGGAAAACGGGCGCATATCTGATCGCAGAATTTTTCTTACTACAGGACACACGTGTGATTTATGAAACATTCTTATCTGACTGATCTCAGCTTATGAATGAGCGGGCCTTGATAAATGCGGTGGCTGAATTTGATCGTCATTAACATGTTACACCCTTAAGCAGCGGACCACTGTGACCCGTGTGCATGTGTGTGCGCGCACTGTTGAATAGGTGTTGTGCCGAATTCAGCACCCCTGCCGTGAAATGCACCCCCTGACATTATAGGTGATATTCTGGATCAGAATGCTGTTGTTTCGACCTATAGGAGTAGTTTATATACAGGTAACCCAATTAAAAGCACACACTTTTCAACCTATTAATTGCCAGAAAAGCTGGTATTATATTTAGGAAACGCTAAGTCAAATACATTCAACTTGCTCAAAAGATCCATTTAATTCATTTTGTAATTATTGCTGCAGTATATTTCCACAGAATAAACAAAAAGGTGTTGTTTTGTGTTTGCTTTTATCCAAGTTTGTGATATTAAACTCTTTAAAATAGTTTAAAGACTGTAGGTAACCAATGTTCTGACCGTTGTGGGTTACCTGTATATATATATAAACTACTCCTATAGCTCGAAACAACAGCCTTCTGATCCCAAATATCACCTGTAATGCAAGGGGGTGCATTTCACGGCAGGGGTGCTGAATACGGCACAACACCGGCGCTCTTGCTCTGTAGCCGGCGGGGTTATTAGGTATTCTGTTAGACGATACTTTTGTCACCTAGAAGAACCATCCCAAGATGTCAATCATCTGATACTTTATTGAATTACTGCAATTTATCGAGGGTAGCCACTTACCGAGGAGATGACTTTGGCTCTGCAGTGCACGCCAACACATTTCATTCATTAGTTCTCCTTCAACCGCTTGTCCATGTTGGGGCTGCAGGGGGCTGGAGCCGAGCTGTTTTGAATAATAAAAGAATCGTGTGAACTTCCAGAAAACTGCCAGTCTGCTGCAACTTCGAGTTCTTTGAAATCAAGACTGAAGACCTTTCTGTTTGCTGCTGCCTTTCAGTGAACAAAACAATTCATGTACTGTTTATACTGAACTGTAACTTATTTTTGTCCCTTCATATTTGTCGTTTATTTTTATTTTTATTTTTATTTTGTAATTATTTTACATGCATGTAATTTTATATGTTTATTTCCAATGCTTTTAATATGTCATGTAAATCACTTTGAATTGCCTTGTTGTTGAAAGGTGCTATCTAGCCTTGAGTACGTGTACATGAATATACTGTTTATGATAGGGTTGAGTGAAGTGTTAGTAAGTGTTCAGTGGATACACCTCTGATTTAAAACAGGCTGGAGCGTCCTTAGTTTGTCTCGAAACATCCATATGTGTGCTGGCTGCGGCAGCCGGCATCTTGGCACCGCCATCAGCTGATGTAGGATGTCAACAAGCAAAGTCAAAAGTGGATAGCACCATCTGCTTTTTAAAAAAGGCAACACTATTCATTTTTTCATCATCAACTGAATCTGAATCATCACACATTTGTATCGATTTTTTTGTCACGATGCATCGTTACATCCCGATTAGTTTTTCTGTGTAGTTTCAGACCCGGGGTCTGTATAAAAAGACAACATCAATGAAGCCCCAATTCGACTAGTCCCCATGACAATGGGGAAGAGGTGGACTACGTTTTTCACACCACCCTCCCTGGAATTGGAAATATTAATGCACTCATACAGTGAGTTTGAACACATTTTTCCGACAAAAGTAACACCGCTACAGCAGCAAAAGAGAGGGAGACAGCTTGGGAGAACATTGCTGCTCGGGTCGTTGTGTAAGTTTAAATGTAGTCCTTTGCAATCACAATAATAACACAAGGGAAACTGCTTGAGTGGTAGCCTTTTTATTTATTTAATTATGGTGCATTCCGGCGGGGGAGAAGCCTACTTGGCAGCAGCTTAAGATGAAACGTAAAAACATTCTTCAAACAGGTAAGACCTCCGCACAATCTCAAGGTGATACCTCATTTGAGCATGTTTTACATTGTAAAGTAAATATTACCGTAAGTGGCTGTTTTATACGTTGTATAAAAAACTTCCATTTGCAAAAAATGCAGCGCAACACACAATGGCCCCTTATATATCAATCTTGCGTGAAAACGGGCGCAGAATTGGTTGTACGACAGGACAGACGTGTGATTAATGAAAAATGCGTAACCAACCAATCTCAGTATACGAATGAGCGGGCCTTGATAAATGCGGCGGCTGAATTCGATCGTCATTAACATGTTACACCCTTAAATATTCCTGGTTCGGAGGCCTCGCCCATTGAGATCAAACATGTAGAGAAGAAACACTGGTACGAATAGAAACTTTTCTGACAAAGTGATCGACATCCTGACATCCAACATGGAGCAAAATAAAGATGTGCTTATTGGCAGTCTTATGAGTTGAATAAAAGGGGCCCATAAAAATGCTGTATGGAAAAGAATAACGGAGGCAGTCAACCCGAAGCAGCGCTCCACTGTGACCCGTGTGCGTGTGTGGGCACTGTGGAACCTGCGTTCCTGCTCTGTCGCAGGGTTTGCCAGCGGGGTTATTAGGTATTCTGTTAGAGGATAACCTTTGTCACCATCTGGAGACCATCCTTACTCCGTCCTGTGTGGTCGGGGCAGTAAGGTGGGAGGTGAAGCGCGTGGTGGAGGAATCCTCCAGGCTCACCCAGCCCCAGATGGCTGTCCTCCTGAGCGGCTGTTTGATCCGCCGCCCACCTGGGCTCCAGTGTTGCAGTGGGGTCACTCGTCGAAGCTAGCCTGTCATCCGGGCATTAACCGGACCCTCTCCCTCATCCGACAGTGCTTCTGGTGGCCGTCGATGGCAACAGACACCCGGAAGTTCATCGCGGCCTGCTCTGTCTGCGCCGCGAATAAACACTCTCACCCCCCTCCTGCTGGTCTCTTGCATCCCCTGCCCATTCCTCCCAGCCCCTGGTCCCACATTGCGGTCGACTTCGTTACTGGACTCCCCCATTCGGAGGGCAACAACACCATCCTGACCGTCGTGGACCGTTTTTCTAAGCTGTCCACTTCATTCCCCTTCCCAAACTCCCTACAGCCTTGGAGACAGCCGACCTACTGGTACAGCATGTTTTCTGCCTGCATGGCATCCCCCAGGACATTGTGTCAGACCGGTCAGGGTTACCAGTACCTCGTTGACTGGGAGGGGTACGGTCCCGAGGAGCGCTCTTGGGTCTCCAAGTCGCTGCTTCTGGACCCCAAGTTGTTGTGATTTTTATGTGAATTTCCTGACAAGCCAGGCAGGACGCCAGGTGGCGTCCGTTAGGGGGGAGGTACTGTCATGGCTCGGGCTGCCCTGATTTATTTGGGGACGTATGTTTTGTGTGCGCTCTGCTCTTTTTCTGAGGTTCCTTACTTTCAGTGTGGAGAGCGCCAGGAGGCGGGGCTGATCCACCAAGTCAAGCGCAACAAGCACACCTGGTTCCAATCTCCACTTAATCACTTGCTCCATATGAAGCCAGCTCTGACTCCACTCCTGTACCAGATAATTCCGTCTCATCGGTAGAGCTTGTCGCCAGCGTTCTCAGCGTTTTGGTAACTCGTTAACGTTTGAAGATTATTCTGGCACTAACTCAGTTTTTGGCCTCCTTGTCAGCTCGGTGCCTTGCGGCCCTGCCTGTCAAGCACAATGATGACTGAGCTTCATTTCAACCCAAGTATCCATCCCAGCAAAAGTGTGATGGGGAGGAGCCCCCAGGAAGCCTGAACACAGTGGAAGCATCCTGCTTTCAGTCTCATGAGTGTCATCAGTCAAATGTGACAGTCTGCAGAGCTTTGAGCAGTAGTTTGCTGCGGTCCGCCTCCATCTTCACAGTGTGGGAGCAACTCAAGTGAATTTGTACAGACATTCAAATTTATGTGAGAGAGGACTCCTCAACATTCTCATTTATTACCACATTCTGATGATTACATCATTGTAGAACCCACAGCTACCAATCTAGTTCCATACTGCATTCTCTTCCTAAATCTGTTCAAAATGACCAATGTTAGTTTCCATTTTCCTTTCATGATCACACCATTAATACTATTGGCTGGTTAGGCAGCCACTGGTCTACCTGTGGGAATGAAATGATGCTGATGTTCCACAGCTCAATCCATCTGTCAGGCCCCACAACCTCCTCAGGTGAACTACTATGCACAGGTGTATGTTGTGATTTCCACCTAAGATCAGGTCTCCACTATTTTCCAACACCTCCGCTTGATTGGCCGCTATAACCCAGCTGTCACTGTTGAGGACCAGCTGAAATCTGACAAACACATCAAGACATTTCTTCAGTTCTACTTTCACCTGAGTAATAAAGCAAACATTATCCCGCTGTTGTCTTTCCAGCAGTTGAAAATGTTGATCCATGCCTATGTTTCCTCCCACTTAGACCACTGTAATGCTCCTTTTTCCTGTTTGGGTCAAAACATTGTTGCCCGGTTACAGTAAGTCCAGAACTCTGCAGTGAGTCGACTCGCTCAGACCTCATATCGCTCTCATATCGCCCCGGTCCTGATGTCACTTCACTGACTTACAGGAACATTAAAATTTCAGTTCAATTTCGTCCTCCTCATCTATAGCTTTGAATGATCTCACTCCAGAATATATCAGTGAACTACTAATACCATATATCTCTGCTAGAGCCCTCAGGTCCTCCAACTGGGTCTACAACAAACTCTCTTTCTTGCATTACACTTTACTGACAACCAGCAATGCATTGTTATGATATAGCATGCATTATTATAAATGCATCAATATGTAATTATCTATGTTCTATTAGAGCACACTATTCATTCATTTAGAATCGATTTAAGCAGGAAAAGCTTCATGAAGATTAACACTCTTCTTTACAAGAGCGCCCTGGCTGAGACAGCAGCAGACATTTATGAAGAGGTAGAATACAGAGCTGCAGCATCAGTGTCTCATTTACTAAACAACAGCTTTGAACTAAAAAACACTAAATTCATGGCAAACAGGTTTTTGTCACGCAATAATGGCACTGAGACAACATTGGAGCTGAATTAAAATGTATCTTTTTTAATTTGCTGAAAGAATAATTTAGTGAGAACCATGACTTTGCTTCACTCAGGATCTCTGTCATTCTCTGTGTTTTCTTCTGTGTTGCTGCTGCGTTTCAAACACATTGTTTTAACTCAGGACCGAAACTGACCTCCTGCTGAACAAATGTCCATGTCAAAGTACTTGTGTTTGTTTTGACAGTTGACAGTTTACGTCAGTTAACAAATTCATTGAAAACAGGAATGTTTTCCTTGACCCCAATTAGGAACAAATGACAGAAGGACATGGGACGTGCTATTGATGAAGATCAGTGGGAAACTATGTGACAGAATGTTTTTTCCTTACTCTCCTGTAATAAAATAATTAAACAAAATGAAAAGTTCATGCACAGGATGTACCTTACCTAGCTCTGCTTAAGTAAAATGTTCCCTAACTCATCCCCCAGATGGCATGGTTTGTTTTAAGATAGTGAAAACCCAGCTAGACATTAGCCAAATACAGTACCTCTTTGGAACGGACACCACTTGCAGGAAGAGGATTATCATAATGTCCTTTATAGCAAAGAAATGCATCTTGCTTGAATGTAATCAACAAAGAATCCCATTATTTGATCTGCTTAAACGAATCCTAAATGAAACTTTAAGACTGGAACAACGGGCATATGCCCTTAAGAACAAGGGGGAGTGCCTTTCCGAAGGATATGGGAACCACTTATGGACCTCTGACACTACCATACCATAACAGGGTTTGGCATGTTGACATGACATTCACAAAAGATGAACTGCGATCTGTGACCATGGACTTGCCCCATGAGAAGCACCCCGACAGTTTTTGGGGTTCAGTGCCTTGCTCAAGGGCAGTTCGGCAGTTATTAATCCACCCTCCTCTCTTGGCCCGTATGGGGACTTGAACAGGCGAGCCCAAGTCCCTATGGTCTAGCCACTGCCGCCTTAAAATGAATGTGATATACGGAATTAAACATGACTGATATTTTTGAAATCAACATTTTGAAGAGAGCTCAGAAACCCCCTGCAGTACTACAAAGGAGTCCTAGGGGTCCACAAACCCCCATTTGAGAAACCCTGTCCTAGATCACAGGGCAAATAGCTCAGTCAAAGCATCTGTTACATGATGGAACTTCCTTCAATCGACTTTCAAAACCAAGGCGGAAGAAAGTTAAGAAGAACAAACAAAAGCTTAACAAAGTCAAATCAAATCAACTTTATTCATACATCACAAATCAAACATTTGCCTCAAGGAAGTTTCACAGTCTGTACAGCAAATACAGCAATTATTTTGCAAAGATAAAAAAGGGTGTGTATTAGCATACAAGCTAACATATTTGGAGAAAAGCACAGAAGATAACAACACAAACATCAGGACATGGGGATCAGGCAGGAGGCAACAACCAGCCTGACTCTGAAAAATGTTTTAAATCATGCAGTGTGAATGTGTTGGTGGGCTTCAAGGGCCCTTCTCAACAAACAGGATTTCAGTCGTTGAGGATAAAGCTGAAATATCTTCATCTCTCACTGGTATTAATGTTTTGCACTCGTCCTAGTTTGAGATTATTTTGTGAGATACATTGATGTCAAAGAAATATTACAGGAGTAACAGCCAGCATAGACATATCCATGACAACATGCCGTTTAAATTACAGTGTAAAAATCACACAAGATACTTTTGAAGCAAATACACTAATCAATGAATTTTTCGGGACAATTTTTGTGTGTACAAACTTCTATCCGAAAAACAGCCGCTAACAGACAAATGCGGCTAACATTTATTGGCTTGAGGCGGCAACTTGGCATTAAAACAGCGTTTTCATCCACAAATACTGCTCATGGTTAAACCAGCCCTCTGCAGTAGCATGATGAGTCGTTACACATTAACTGAAGCACCAACAACATCGTTTAAAGAGCGTTTAAAAGACTTACCTACTGGCCCCGGTACCAGCTCCTCTCATACTAAAGTCCATTCAAATTGATTTCAAATAAAGTCCAAAAGGAAGAAGCCCATTGATGATTTATTCCAGAAAAACTGCTGCACTTGTGCAATGGCATTCTTCAAACTTGCCTTCTTTGGATTGTTTTGGTCAGAAGCTCTTCTAGGAATTATGAAATTGTCCTTTTCCAAATGTTTGCTGCAGACACGGTATCCCCTCTGCCTAAGTGACAGAGTTTCAGGCTGGTCGGCTTTACCTGTGCATCTTCTTGCAACACAAGCAACCTGATATTGATTGTGACTTGTCGGTGCTGCAGGAAAGATGCCGTGTGGGACTTTTCCTAACCTTTTACCATCTATTATTAACTTATATCAACCAACTGCCACAACATGTACGTCTTTCATTCAAGATTCAAGATTCAAGAAGCTTTATTTATCCCGAGGGAAATTATTTTGCAACAGTTTCAATACAAAGGTGGGAAAGGATCAGAGTAACAATAAGCATGAACATGAATCAAATCAAAACAAAGCTAACATCAGATAAATCAAGCAATGAACTAAGTGTGACAGAGTGCAACAGACATCGTAGTTAAGCGAAGGTATATACAATATACAACAATACACACTGTTCAGTTTAGCAGCAGATTGAAATGAAATAAGTACAAATTAAATAAGTGAGAAGGAGCGATAAGTTAAAAGTGTTAAAAATGTAGCAGCATTTCCTACAGAACTAAGTGACAGTATGGCACAGTGGAGTGTAGCATCATTTCGTACTGAAGTAAGTTACAGTAAGTTACAGTAAACCACAGTGAAATGTAGCAGCATGTCCTAAAGCACAATAAGTGTAGCAGCAGATAGTTACAGTACCATTAATAAATAAATAAAGTGATGATTTATTTGATGGAATAAATCATCAATGGGCTCCTGCCTTCTGGGTTTCATTTGGTAACTGACATGAATGGACTTTACGATGAGAGGAGCTGGTCGGTAAGTCTTTGAAAACACTCTTTTAATAAACTCTGTGTTCACAAAATACATTGTTGGTGCTTTGTTTTATGTGCAGAGACTCTTATCATACTACTGCAAAGGTTTGCTGTTATTTGGAGCAGTGCTAGTGGTTAAAAAAGACATTTAAATGCTTTTAACTTGCCACACAGAGCTAATCACTGTTAGCCGCATTTGGGCGTCTGTCCCAGGTTTCTCCTTTAGTAGTTTGTGCACAAAAAAAAATGTCTCGAAGGCTTATTTGGTGAGTGTATTTGCCAAAAAAGAGCCTGGGGTGATTTTACACTGGCATTTCACTTTAATGGGCAGAGTGTCTTTGACTAGTGCTGTGGTTTGTTTGTCTACAATAATGTGAGTTTGAAGTGAAACAGAACTGATAATTACTCCAAGTGCTCTATCTTCATTATCTCCATAATACTTTATGCTAAATCTGAGGTCCAAATCAAGTGAACTATTCACTGAGTCGTAGAACCAGTTTGCAAATCAAAATTATTATTAATTGAGTTTGTTTTAATATGAATATCCCAGTTATGCTCATACATGAGTTAGTTATGTCAGTGGTGTTTTTACATGAGCACAGAGTAATCACGTTTTACTAGTAACATGGTTACTGATGCGCCTACTGTGTTCTGTTTGCACAGGCGTAGTTAAATCATGTTGTCTGTCTCAACATGCTGAGCTGATGATAGGCCGTTAAAAATATGAAAACAGAATCACTGATTGATTGCACAAGTAAGTTTTAAACACCATCGTAAACGTTGACCTTTTTAACAGTTCAAAAAAATGATATTTTACTGCCTTTTCATTTTCATGAACATATTTGCATATGGAGAATATCCAAGGTGCCGTTATCATACGATCTCTCTCCACTATCATTCAGTCTTTTCCAGCTCCTAGACATTTGAAGTTGGAGTGTTTTATTTCATGCAGGAGTTGATGTGAATCAATCAGGCTGCAGGAGAAAATCCCCACACACTGTGAGAGCCATCAACCGGCCGACCTCAATGTGTTTGACTGCTGTTTTGATGGCTGCCAGGACACATTCACAGCCCTCACCGCGGCTGACACACCCAACTACTGACGTCACCCCTTCCCCCTTCCTTACTGGGATGGTTCAAATCCACAAAGAAAACATGCGGGAAAGTGAAACAACCAAGAAACCAAAGTATTGAGTTTGTTTGAGTCACTTGAAGATGAAAGCAGGAAACACGGAGACATCATTTCCTTTTTCCACATTTGATTTCCAAAAACAGAATGAGTGGATGATCAACGGACCCTCGAGACTCCTCCTTGCGTCTTTAGTGTGGTTCTGAAGTCCTGAACTCTGACCTGAGAGGATGAGCCTGCTGCTGCTCTGCCGCTCTCCAGGTTCTGCTGCTGCTCCATACTGGTACTAGTCCTTTTTTTTTTACATATCATATGCAAATTATATATATATATATATATATATATATATATATATATATATAAATATATATATATATATATATTATTCTCAATACGAAAAAAATCACAGAATATTCAGGACGGATGAGTTTGTTCACCCACAACCTTTATTGATTTTTTTTGGTCTTTCTTTTGCTCATAGTATTAAAAACATAATAATGGTACAACAGCATGTCTCAGGTTATTCTCAGACACGGTTATAACTGACAATCTTCATTTGCAGGAACTTTACTGTTCACATTCCAATCACTATCTTCCTTCTTGCTGCAAAGCTCAGCTTTCAGCTGAGCCTGACAAACTTCATTGAACTTCATATCACTAAAACACACAAATTCTGTTTCTGCAGTCAGTCAGTAGCATCTAGGCTGTGTACATTTAAAGGATAGTTCATATTAACGAAGACATTATAGAAATTTGAACCCACAGTACCAGGAAGTAGTGCATAAAGTAAATCAAACCCTCTTATCCCTTCTTTGATTATATGTGTTCTTCATTGCACGCTTCACTTCTATGATTACACCAAAGATTATGTTTTATTTCAAAATGAATAATAAGCATGATTCGTGGATTAAATCATTAGCCCACAGATTCTTCAGGAATAATATTTGCCATCTCAGGTGGATCAAATGAAGATGCCCTGCCAGCGTTGTTTCACAGCAACAATAACTTCAAACATTCTTTGACAGCAGTGGGATTTTAGGCTCCTTATTGGGACGAATCAGAAGTCAGGAATCATCTGAGAACGACGAGACAAAACTGTGATAAGTCAGGATTTATACTTTGTCTCTGATGAAGGTTCAAAGCTCAAATAGTCAAACTGTTGCAAACTTTACTCATCACACCCCTGCTACTGAGAGGATGAATCATTTTGATTTGAATGACCCAGTGAGCTTTCCTCTGACATCACCAACAGGACAAACGGGACATTTTTTAGCTCCAAGAGCAGCTGGATCATCAGTATGATCAAATCATCTGACTTAAACAACTCATTCGGTTCATACACACCATGTAATGGGTCTTTAATTGTTCCAGCCCATAGTGATGAGGGCTGCGTTCCCATCTGCAAATTTAGTCCTGAAAGCTCTGCGCTTCCTAGAATCACCTCCACCACAGGTCTGTAAAACAGAGAGGATGTTAGCTGTGAAACTTTACTGACGTAAGCTAAATACATTAACATTAGAAATGTTATAATTAACATTATACATGTGATGCCCCCATAGTGTCCTCCCAAATGAGACCAATTGTACTGACCTGATGGTCAGATTGTCATTACATACAAATTCATGTTCTTTTTTTTACAACAGGCTAAATATATACACAAATACATACGGAAATAGATTAATTACATACATTATTACATAAAGCATAACACATAAAAAATAATAAATATGGGAATATGAACTGAAATAATTAAAATAACATATTGTTTACTTTCTGAGCTTTTCCACGACGATCTGATTGGTTGATCTGACCAACAAAGGTGGTGATAGACAGATGGTTTATCCAATCAACAACCAGTATCTTCGCCCCTTCCCAAAATATTTCCAAGCGAGAAAAAAAACTCTGGTGGAGTTCTACACGTTTAACTTTGCAACACTATAAAATACTCTGCTCCACCTCAGCTAACTACAAGCATGCTGCCCACATAGGAATGCATCAGTGATAATAATCCTTTAATATCACCATAAAAGGAAACAAATAGCATAATACGTACTTTGTTTCTGTGAGTTTTACCTTGTTGTATAACTACTACACTGCTTACCGGAGCACAAGATTGGCCCAGTGTGGGGCACAGTTCCACTTCGCAGTGCAGGTAGACTTCATTAGGTAGACCAGGGAACTCGAACATTCTGAAAGAGACGGCGCTGTACGTTCCCAGTCCATTTTCCAATACTGACACCGTCATGTCAGCTGAGTTTGCACATCTGCTCAAAAACAGAAAACAGACACAATGACATCAGCTTCATCAGCAGGTGATTCTTACAGCCGCTGACAAAGTCGGACAGTGTTTCTCACCCGTCAGTAACTAGGTCGTATCGCGGAGTGCTGTCAGGTGGAGACTGTGCGGTTGCCCAGCAGGAGTCGGTCACTATGGCCACCATATTTTCATCCAGCCCCTCCGTTTTCAGCTCCACCCAGACGGGCTGGTTCAGCAGGATCTCAGTTTCTGGCCCGACAAGGTTCATGAGGCCAGAGTCGGTGTAGGCGTTCATCAACAAATTGTAATTCCAAACTCCAGATACAATCTCCTTCACCACGGAGCTAAAAACAAACAAACAAACACACACACACAAACACACAAATACACAAACACACAAATACACAAACACACACACACTACAGCTGTCTTAAACTTTAACTGCTACAAGCTGCACACTAACAACCACATGAAGCTCCACACACACCTGTCCTTGATCTTGAAGGATACACTCTGGACATCTTCTGGCACAGTGTAGTAGCAAGAGAAGTCGATGGTTACGTCAGTGTCGCGGTTGATGACACCAGAGCTGTTGTTGCCTGTCGTGATGGTGTTCATATACATGACTTGGCTGTTGTTGTGCTACATTGTGACAGAAACACATATGTGTTTTCAGGGGAAGCATCCATAATCTTCATCTCCCAGTTCTTAAAGTGAAAAATTTAGATAAATTCAATTCCATTTACAGTGGCAACTCATACCAGTCTGCAATTTCCCAGCCCAGGATCAATAAAGTATTTCTATTCTCTTCGATTCTATTCTATTCTTTTCTATTCTAATAAAGGTTAGCTCAGGGCACTTTACATATGGAGTAGGTTAAGACCACACTATATAACTTATATACGGTTTACATATCTTTCTTTCATAAATAAATAAAGTGGTGTAAAATGTACTCCCAAACTCAAGGCAGAATAAAACACATTCAGCTCTTCTTTGTGATGTTACTGCTTCACATTCATAATAGCAACTTCATAAAGTGACTATAAGTCAGATGTTGTGGTACAACACTACCTTACCACTACAAATACTTCTTCTACAGCAAAAACCATCCATCTACACAACTCACAACATCATTCTTAGTACTAACAAGCCCCCAATTTGCTCACAGACCATAACAAATATAGAAGCCAATGCGTAGTATTCAAACATCTCAGCCCCAGGCTCATCATTACTTTGTCATGAGTCTACATAGTCAGCTGCATATTTTGACCCAAAATAATTTCGAACAAAATTTCTTTCAGTGGTCTACAGTAGTATCAGATGTACTTAAAAACATACTAAACGTTTACGAAAGTTTGACTCCAGAAAAGGCCCTTATTTCAAAATGGCTGCTGCTAGGTCCTTAAAATGACTCCATTACTTCTTTCTATTCCTCCTAGACCAGGAACGCTGGTTCCTGATGCATGTTTTGGCTTGTGATATTCTTATTAGCATATCTGCCTGGAAGATAATGGATTACAAGTACACTTATATATAATGCAATTGGTTACAAGCATGTTAATGCGAAAAAATAAGTACAATTTCCTCAAGTTAATGCATTGTTCTCCTTTCTCATATCATTTTGTATAATGTGGTGGGTTATGTGGTCAATAACCATTATTTTGATTTGAATAAAGAATATGAATTGGAACTGTGTGATACTGTAACATGTGTCAAAACAGGGCTGCCACATGAAGGCTCAGTAAGGCTAATCCCTTTTTTTCTTATTCTGGTTTATTTGCCATACTTTTTTGCACTGTGGCATAGACCTATATTCACGATAAGTCACCACACTCTTCCTCCCATAGAGGTTGATTATATTGATTATCACACTTCCTTACTTGATATGGTCCACAAGCAGGCATGTGTGGTAGTCCATATGCCCTGCAACTGCACCATTGCAGGGCGTTTAGATTATTTTTTGGCAGTTTTTCAAGCCTTTATTATACATGACAGACAAGAAATGGGGGGAAACATGCAGCAAAGGGCCGCAGGTCAGAGTCGAACCTGCCTTGAGGAACATTAGCCTCTTTAAATGGGGTGACTGCTCTACCCACAGGGCCACCGGCAGCCCCTATTGTTCAGATTTTGATAGAATATCCGCTCTGGCTATACCACTACTGTACTAGCATGTTTTTTTTGTTTTTTTTAAATAACTATGGAACTTCAACAAAAAAAACTTTATTTTGTGAAAAGAACAGTGAGAAAAATTAAAAAAACATTTTCAGATCCCTTGTCATGTCAGTACCCTCCTCTCTTCCGTTATGTGTGAGTTTGTCTCCCCCTGTCTGTGTTTCCCTGCATGTTCTCTCCCTCATCTCTGTGTAGGTCCGGTAGGCGTTCCCCCAAACCTGCAGCCTGTTATGCTGATTACACCACCACCTTAAATACCTCAAGCTGACAGGCATGCAGCGCCGAACCGTCGTCGACCCTTCATTGGTAACACTATTCTTCCCCGGACTGGCATTCCCTTTCTCGTTGTGGTTTTCACGCTCCCCGAAGTAAGTTGGGAAACGTGTTTTGTTTTCTGTTTTTCTCCGTAGTTTCCCGTGTTCCCGTTTCCCGGTCGCATAAGCCTATGTCTTGGTTGATTTAATTCAGCATTTAGTCATGGTTTCGGGTTACGGTTAGGGTCAGGATTAGGCTCAGGGTCTACATTAGCCCAATTGCCCTGGAATTCAGCATAGATTCTGGAAAAAATAACATAGGACCCTTTCTGTGACAAAGGGATTAAGAAAGGGTCTGATATTCCCCGGTAACATACATAGCGAGGAACATAGGACCTGGGGACCATAGGTGTGCTCCCTTCTGAAGTCATTCAAAGCAAGGACCTCTACACTTTTTGAATCCTATAGCCCTAAATAGACATTGTTGAAATCTTCTGACACAATGGTAACTTATCACTCATTTTGCTCACTACTTTTTTCCCAAAATAGAAGTTTTTATAGAAGTGCCTTGATTATTTAAAAAACAACAACATGCTAGTACAGCAATGGTAACGCCACAGTGAATAATCTATCAAATTCTGAAAAAAAAAAAAACAGAATTCCACAATAAATCAAGAATGAATACTTTATTATCTAAACTTGATCTCAACTGTATGTATTACCTTATTCAAATTCAAATGAATGACCATTTTAGAGAGTTCACACACAATAATCTATTAGGCTGATTCAGAGTTGTTTATGATCAAAAGTTTTAATACTCCAATTTAAGTTTTCATTATAGGTGCAATAACTTTTAGATTGAATGTCAACTCTGTGTTTAAACAAAAATGTGTATGTGTCGAAAAGCATTAAATATGCTAAATCATTTACATATCTAGTTCTTCCCAAACAAATATATATGCATTCCACAAGTATGCAATCATGTCAGTGCAATTTAGACAAGTCCCAGAAAACATGGGGTTAGACACCATGATTACTTGGCTAGGTCAAATAATATAGGGCTTACTGCCAATCTTGAGCCATCTTAAAAATTGCAAATTTGGTCCATCTCTGGTAAACTTTTAGTATGTTAAGAGCCGTAATAAATGCAAAAAACAGCTGAGAGTTAGGTGTGTTTTCATATATAGAGCAACCTAACAGGGTAGTGAGGAGAAATAACTGCAAGTTTTTTGTGCTCGTTGAGATCTTCAAACATAGAGACGGGCACCCACCATAACCTCTGTCCCGCAGGTGTTGCTGCTGTTGAAGCTGAAAGTCACCATGTGGGTCTCTTCGTTCTTTTCTCCTTTGCAGTTGGGGTCATTGAGGTGTAAGGTGGAGTAGTCGATGCCTTTCTCTGCCAGCAGACATTCAGCCAGAGTCAGAGTGGCAGAGCTCTCCGTGCAGACTGTTGGATCGCCTGAACACCCAAAAAAAAACAAAGTCAAAATATCACCAACCGAATGTGGATGTATCTGTGGTTGAATTGCTCAATAAGTAATGGCTACCTTGTGTTGATGTTATCTTTTGAACAAAATAAAATTTGATTTTGAGCTATAGGAGGCAGAAAAAATGTCCATTTTTTTACGGAATAATAATTAGAGAAGAAAAAAAATATGTTTTTCTGCTCTTTGGGACATCAGACTGAACCAAAACATAGAAACAGATGTACAGCTGCCAGATGTTTCTTCATAACTAAAATATTTTGTATCTATGTCTTTTCTGTGAATCAGTAAAATGTTTTTTTTTTCTGTTTTAATTCTATTCTGTTCTGTTAATTTACTTAAATACACATCACAGGTATTCATCCTGATGACCCATCTCCTTCCAAAGAAACATCATAACCTTTCAGGAGGTTTTTCCACGTGTTGCATTGTACCTAAATCATCTGTTGGTTTGTACGTGGAGGCAAACGTAGCCCGACATAGGCAGTGGCTTTCACCGAGGCTCTCTCCGCAGAACTCATGATCACTGCAGTACTGCGGACAAAAGGCCTGACGGACAGCTACAGACACACAAACGCACACACACACGAGCTTCACTTTCAAATGACAGAAAAAGAACATTTCAAAATAGGTTTGTTTACTGGAAAGGAGTAAGTCCATTAAAAAAATGACTTTGACATTCAAACATTCATCTTCAAATGCTTGTCCCTGTCGGGGTCACGGGGGAGCTGGAGTTGATCCCAGCTGACTTCGGGTGTGAGGCGGGGTACACCCTGGACGGTACACCAGTCTATCGCAGGGCACACAGAAAGGCCCCAGCCGGTATGTGAAACCTGGAACCTTCTCGCTGTGAGGCAACAGTGCTAGCCACTACACCACCATGTAGCCGACTTTGACTTTTATTCCCCTTTATTCTGGCTGCTTGTTACTTATCAGACTTCATGAGCTCAAAAAATTAAAATTGGATGTTGTGTATGGAGGATTTAACCCCAGATTAAATTGATTTTTTTTTCTTATTAGCTTCTACTTTCTCTCGTCCGGATGGTTAGAAATAGTTTCAGCCTGAAACATCAGGGGGAAATCATTCACATTTGAGCCTGCTCCAACTCATTGTATAGAACATAATCAGTGAAACTGCATAATGATCTTACGGCAGCCAGTCTGTGACCTCCACTCCAGTATGATGTTGTCTCTCAGGAAGCAGGAATTGGCGTAAGCCTCTAAAAACCTGCAGTTGAGACCATCCTCCATCGGGTATTGGCAGGAAAGATTTGTGCAGGCGGTTATGAAGGGCTCTGGGTCAGCGTGGTCGTGGCAGGCGGTGAAGGGGGCTTGATTCAAGAGGTTACAGCTGATTCAGCCGTGTAGAGAGGAAGAACGAGAGTCAAACAGCAGTTTGCTGAACAGTATTATCGAATCACCCCTGCTCATATGATAGTGTCATGGCACCTCAGAAAGGCCAGAGAAAGATGAGTTTATTGTCTTTTCATGGGTCAGTTCTTACCGTTCAGTTGCGATGGTGCAGTTGATCGTACTGTCGGGGTCATCGCTGTGCTGAGTCTCACAGCTTGGGGGTGACAAACAGGACAGCATATGACATATGAAACCTATACAACAATGATGAACAGCCCATATCAGTTATGTGTCAAGTTAAGACTAAGTCATACCCGAGGGCACTTAAGGGAGGGAACTTCTCAATAGCTGGGTCAGGGGTAAGAGTCTGATTAGATGTAAAACCACAGAAGCCACCTAGATCTTCATAGTTTCCTGATTTTAGGAGAAAATAAAAGATGAATCAGTGAAATCTGAAACTTACAAGCACAGCTGTCATTCTTAAATTTAAACAACAGCCTTGTCCAGATAGGATTGAGTTCTTTGTACCTGACATTTGTGCGGTGTTGCCGTCAAAAAAGACGGTCATGTTGGATAATGATGGGGTAAACTTGGCAGTAACTCCAGTCTGGTCCTTGGAGAGCTCCACACCGTGAAAAAGTTGAGCAGTGGCATTTAGCTCTACTGTTTGGTCATCAACCTACATCACAACAGATAAGAGATGGGATCAGGTTCTCTCTCATCTTAAGGCTTTATGGAGTTAGAATAACAGATTGTAAAGTATTCAGGGGGAGAATGATCATCATCAGTGATCGAAATAAAAAGAGGAAACAACAATAATCATATGCTGTCTCTTGCTTTTAGATGGCAGCTTACCAAAACTCTTCCACTTTGTCCCAGATTAATTACACCCCCACCGGTCAGATTTATCATCATGTGGTCCAACAGTAACACATCCTTACGGCGTTGCTCACGGAAAACAGCAAGGAGGACAAAACCTTGGTTTTGTTGAGGCGTCATCAGATTGTACGCACACTGATCTTGGACAGTGTGGACTCTGCCGAAGACATCGATGACGGAGGAGCCAGTCACAGTGCACACAATGGGGTATGGAACACACCTGATGGACACGGAAAGAGATGAATATTAGTCGGTATATTTCTCAAAACAGTTTGACCATTTCTGCAGAAGTCCTCTGTCCCAACTTTACTACAAAACATATCCACTCAAAAAAATCTAAAAAATCACTTCGCAACCCTCAAGAAAAACGGAACAACTTCAAACCCATTTGATACAGCTATTGGATAGAGAAATGCTGTGCTTCCTGTTTTATTCTTCTTGATATTATTTATATTATAATTATTAGTAGTTGTAGTATTATTAGTATTAGTATTATGAACCGTGTTAAAGATCTGGTTGTTTCTCTCTCTCCCTCTTTTTTATCGTCTGTTTGTCCATCCCTGTTAATAAAGTGCAAGCCTGAATCTTTGGAGTGCTGTTTTAAGTTTTATCGACTGAATCAGTCATTAGTTGATTTAAAAACACATAATGGAGACATTTTTGAAAAAGGAAGGGCTTTTGAATAAGGTAAATAATGGTTAAATATCAGACCTTTCTCAGAATTCAAATCAATCAGAGCTTTATTCAAACCTTACCCCAAACATAACGCAAACATATTTACGTGTTGTTGACGTTGCACTCTTCAAAGGGTCCACATGTACTGACATTCTTGACGACTGCAGATGCATCACAAATTAAGTTGGAGCACCCTTCTCCCTGCATTATCACTGAGTCGGCTACAAAAGCGGAACCTGGGAGGTGAAGGGAGGTTTATTAAATTAGTTTCATATCAAAGTTTCACCAACTAGAAAATGTGAATTCAGACGGAAAATTGTAAGAGAATAAAGTAACTTCAGAAATGTTAAAATATCATGTTAGTTCAGAGGATGCCTGAGGATTTCAGTGTCTTAATGGGAACCACCTGATTCACCCACCTGAGTGTCTGCAGCCCAGAAGGTCCGAGTAGACAGTACCACTTGTTTCAGCAACTGTCCAATTCTGTGAGTACACAGTTGAGTTATCAACCGTTGCTTCAAAAACCTAGAAAGGGATAAGACAAAAACATAAATTCTGTTATAGTGAGTGAACAGTGTCGGTCTTCAGCCTGCGATCATTATTAATGATATATCTAATCAGCTTCAAATCCAGGTTCATACCCTAAACTCTTCATCTCATTTCGATGTAAAAAACCCTAAAAATAAAAACTGAAGCACTTTCATGAGGTTCATAACCACAATATTAAGAGTTTTCTCCTCGTCCTCCTCCTCATCATCAGCTGGTGAAAGCGGAGACATTTTAGAAGCGAGGAGGTGCAACTCAGTGATTTCCTCACGTGTTTACTCCCTGCCATGCCCATAGGGAGATGTTCCAGGAACATTCAGGTCCCCCCTGAATGTTCCTGGAGGCCTCGTTCCCAGGACTAGATGGAGAGATTATATCTCTACACTTGGCTGGAAATGTATCCGGATCCCCCAGCTAGAGCTGGTTAATGTGGCTTGTGAAAGGAAATTCTGGGGTCCTCTGCTAGAGCTGCTGTCCCCCAAGACCCGACCCCAGATAATAGTGTGTGTGTGTGTGTGTGTGTGTGTGTGTGTGTGTGTGTGTGTGTGTGTGTGTCTGCTCGTGTGTGTGTAACAGGCCAGTAAAGCAAAGCAAAAATAATGAAGATTGAGCTGAGAGGGAGTCAAATGGTTGGTCCAGCCCTAAAATGTCTCTTCAGTGATTCACTTATCGCCCAAAACCATTGAACTGTTTTAATGCTCACACACTTAATGTTGATATATGAGAACAACAAAGATTTATTATAAAGCCAAACTTACATGATTGGCAGCAGAATTAAAGGAGGGATAGGTAACTAGCTTCAGAACTGTTTGCTGATTGAACTTGATAAGGAACAAATCCGCCTGAAAGCATAAACACACAAGACAGAAAATATCAGGAAATGATAGTTTTAGAAATAAACCTTGTCACACAATGTCGTTGAAATGGTTATTTCATACAAAAGATCAGTCAGTCTAAAAGCATGGAAGTGATGAGGACTCACAGTATATTGAAATGGTCCACCAGCAGTAAATTCTAGATAAACCTCACAGCTGGACGTCTGGCCTGGTAGAATGGGGACAATTTCTGTGATGGGGTAAACTGTCACAAAGACTAAATGCCCTAAGTGGGACAACAAAAGACAGTCTTGTGAAGTTTCTCCTGGGTTATTGATGAAACAAATATCAACTGATGCATCATCATTGATGGTCACCTGCGAAAACAGAGAGACACCATTAGTTGTGGAGGGTCAATAAGCTTGACTGCTCTCAGTTAGAATAGTGAGTGTGCACCTATCTGAATAACCTCTGTTCCATCAACACTGAGTTGAATAATCTCTGTTCCATCAACACTGAGTGGAAAACAACCCTGTTGTAAAGTTGAGAGTTAAACCCAAACAGAATGTGATGATTTGCAATATCTGTGGCGAGGCCAGTCCTATTTGGGTGGGCTCTAGCCCACTGAAAACTTGCCTCAGCCTACCTTATTATCTTTTTCCTCAAATCCGTTTTTTTCCATCCCCCAAACTCCTTTTGTTTAGAGATGGAGAAAATGAACAGGCTCAAATGAAATTGAGCGTAACCTTCCAGCATGAAACTCTTACTTCTGATTGGTGGGTGGGCGTATCCTGTTTGACAAAACCGAGCACGAGCCCAGCACAAGCACGGGCCTAACAAACTTGTTTTTTTTACTGTTTCGTCTACCCTTAGAGGCTACGTAGTATATTGAATGACAGTTAACCACAAGGTGATTATATGACTCTTTTTGAATCGCTTTATGTCTCAGTCAGCAGAGGCTTGTAGATAAGCTAAGGTGCCAGGAGCTAGCGCAATCTAGTTAAAGAGCAAAGAGTTGCTAACATGCTAGTTTATGACAGGAGGCCTTCTGAAACGCTGCACTGACCATTCCAGTCAGCAGCTTCAGTTGCGAACGGTCCTTCAGAGCCTTAAGACATCTCCATACCTGGCTCAGAAGGACCATGGAGCGAAAGAGACTCAATCACCTAGCATTGATGTATGTTGAGAGTGATGTTCTTAAGAAAATAGATCCTGAATGATCGACTGATAGATTTTCATCCCTGAAAGTGAGGCGACATAGTTTAGTTTATCCGAAATAGTGGTTTGTCTCTCATAGTACTGTATAAGTCTAATACATGTTGTACTTGGTGATGCATGGTCAAGTTGTTCTAATTTTAAAACTCTCCTTTTGCATCACAAGTTTAATGAAAATCTATGTTGATAAAATATTCTGACGTCAAAAAACTATATCTGTTTTAAAGTACACATTTGACTTTTTCTTCATATTTTAATCATCCATTTTCCATATTTACCATAAATAATTTACATTGAAAGCAATTTGTTTCAGTAACTGTGTGAATACAAAAAAGGATAAAATACAACATTGTCAATGTTTCTGTGAAAATGACCCAAAGGAAATGTCATATACCTCAATGTTTGTATTACAGCTTTCTTCAGTATGATCATTACTTCATCTTAACATTCTTTTCCGCCTTTCATCACTTTGTATTATTAATTAATGAATTAGCTCACACTGCCATCTATTGGCTCAGAATTGACACAGCATAGACGCAAACGGAATAAAGGTAACAGAATCTTGGACCGAAAAAGCATGGGTTTATACTACATTTGCAACAGTGTTGTCTATTTCTAAGATAAAAAGGTTAAGTTATAAACAATACATTTCTTCTTTAATAAAGCTAGAGACTAGCCAAAATGTGTTTAATATAAAATAAACTTGGTGTCAACAATATCTCAGGTATTGAGGAGGTTAAAATGTTTACAAATCAAGAAAAAGTCCTCCACTTCAACAATCCCAAAGTGCAGGCCTCCCTCGCTGCCAACCCTCTCAGCATCACTGGCCGTGTTGAGACCAAACAGCTGACAGAGATGCTGCCGGGTATCTTGAACAGCTGGGAGCCGACAGCCTGACGTGCCTCAGGAGACTTGATGATGCCCTGCCCATAGAGGCTTCAGATGGAAAAGTGCCGATTGCAACAGTAGAAGAAGACGATGAGGATGAGGATGAAATACTCACATAGGTATTATGAGGTTAAACGTTAAATAATTTGCCCCATGTAAAGAGGCTGAAGGTTATCGATGGCTGTGGGTTCGGCCCCGACCTGCGGCCCTTTACTGCATGTCTCCCTATTTCTTTCTCTCACCCCATTTCCTTTTTTGTCCTGTGTAATAAAATGCTTGAAAACTGCCAAAAAATTATCTTAAAAAAAAGGCCTGTGCTTTTCTGACCATATACCACTAGACTATTAAAAATCTATACTGTGTTGGATAAATGGATAAATAGATATTTCTATTATTATGTATTAGATCCCCACATAAATAAATGTAGGATCTTGACCAGGTCACCCTTAAATGCAGCAGAATGCAGGAAATCACAACTACAATATTCAAAATCGCAAAAGTGAACTTGAGAGGTGCTGGCAGATGGAGGAAGGGAAACAGTTGGTGAATACAGGTAATAAGAGAAACACACTATCTTACTCACAGACAGCAATGTGTATTCGGCTCCATAAAGGAAGAGGGGACAGATGGTGAAGTCCACAAGTCCAGTATCAGTGATTGTTGTTTGAGACAGAGAAAGGTCAACCTGGCTGGCAGCAACTACAGCGTGAATTTAAAGGACAAAGGACAAATAATTATTAATAAACATCTATCATGACCAACTTTGATACTGTTCATTCACACGTCTGACTTAAAATGATATTCATTAAAACATTAAAAACTCATTCATTTTTTTAATTCATCTTCAACCACTTATCCCGGGGTCGGGGTCGCGGGGGGTGCTGGAGCCAATCCCAGCTGACAGCTCGAGCCTCGGGCGTGAGGCGGGGTACACCCTGGACAGGACGCCAGTCTATCACAGGGCACATAGAGACGAACAGAGACAGACAACCATTCACACCTACGGGCAATTTTAGAGTCATCAATTGACCTAACACGTGCACGTCTTTGGATTGTGGGAGGAAACCGGAGAACCTGGAGAAAACCCATGCAGAGAACATGCAAACTCCACAGTGCTAACCACTACACCACCATCATTGCAGGGTGAGAACCGGCTTCAATATTGGATTCATAAATGGAAAAACGTAATTGATTAAGTCCAAGTGGATGAATGAACTGAATCTATTCAACTGGAATTAACTTCCTTATGTTAATCAAATGTTATCTTTATTAATTTATGTTGATTTCATGGATGAACATATGTTTTGAAAACACATCATTCAGAAAATGTTTCCGGTGAAAATCTTTGAATGCAGAAGTTAAAAAAGAGGCGGACAAAACAAAATAAATAATTCAATAAATAAATGAATATGCTATAAAATGTACCAAAAATAATATTCAAAATAAACGTAGGCATTCATCAATTGATAAAATATATGTTTTAGTTTCCTTGTTTCCTTATTTACCTTTGTATTCATTTGCCTATTTATTTATTTCCATATTTAATTTTCACTTTTATATATTTGTAATTTTTTCTTTAATGGATATTGACTTTTGCATTTATTTATTATTAATTTTCTTGTTAATCA
Source organism: Echiichthys vipera (assembly GCF_963691815.1). Classification (NCBI taxonomy): domain Eukaryota; kingdom Metazoa; phylum Chordata; class Actinopteri; order Perciformes; family Trachinidae; genus Echiichthys; species Echiichthys vipera. The sequence continues at coordinate 16,087,420 of NC_139848.1, read as the reverse complement.
AATGTTATCTATTTTAAATTAGAAAAATAAATAGTAAACAAATAAATTGGGGACTTCATAAAAATGTAAATAAATAGACTAAAAAAGAAAATAGTTCATAATTAATGACACTTTGTGAGCGTCTGGCTTTCAATCCCATGCAGTTCAACTGCAAAGAAGCATTTGAATGGATTTTGATAGGAATGTTTCAAATTAAATGTCCCGTAGAGGCTGCTGCTGGAAAAATAGTCTGATCATCAAATGCCTTTAAAACAAAGGTTTTTTTTAAAGTGGTGTAAACTTTTCAAGGGCTGCTCACCTGCCAGCAGGAGGAGCAGTGTACCTGTCTTCACCATGACGGAGCCTCAGCCGTAAAGTGTTGCTTCATTGGAAAGAAACAGATCACATTGTAAGTACTTTATTTAATAACACTACACCCAACACCATACGAATGCACACATTGGGGCAGTAGTCTTTATGGCATGCTGCATTGGGTAATAACTGAACAAATTACAATGAACCTACTATAGTCATAATAAGGTTTTCTAAGGCGATGTTTAACATCTCTAAATACATGGTTGTCATATTTTTATTTTTTTTGCTTAATATTAAATGAATTTTCCTTACTTTATGGGGACAACTGGGGACACGTCAAATTGACATGATTATATTTGTACACTGTTTTTTTATTTTGTCTCCTTAAGCTGCTATGTTAAACATGAATGAAAGTAAATGTGTAGTTAATTTATTAAAGTAAAAAGTATATTTTTTACACATACATTTTCTTTAGTGATTTAGGATGACATGAAGGGACTATCATGTATTAAAGTTTCTTTTTGAAATATGTAGGACCCTGATTATGACACATCCTCCTCTGATGCTCCTCCTAAGTGCAGACATGTTACCTTCCAAAAATGGAAAATTATTATGGTGCCGCTCCTGACTTGAACAACTTGGTGCTGCTCATGTCTTTAAAATTACAATCATTATAATTATATATCTATATAAATTATAGAATAATGATTCTCTTTAATATTATCTATTTTACAATTCAAATGTTTAGAAATGTTTGAAATTATTTTCTTTTCTTGAGTTCAAATTGATCCTGCACGTAGCCTGACACACACTACTGTACTTGATAATGGAAATTTATTTCATTCCAAATATAAATAACACAAAATAGTACTTAGAAATTATATACGTACTTTAAAACACACAAACAAATATCTCTGGATCTAATTTTAAGACAATCCAATATTAGGTCAAAATTGTTGATTTAAGTATTCTTTTTAATATATTTCTGAAGTTACGTTATAGGTATTGTGGATGTATAAGAAGGTGTTAGGGGTGCTGTGTTTCATTTAAAATGCTATTTAGGTAGTCAATAAATACACATTCAACCCAGTGTCCAGAGTGAAATTTGGCATTGTACGTTGCCGGAAACCCCATATATGTTTACTCTTTACGTTTCTAAGATGCTGCAACCCTTTCTCATTACCCACTTTTCACATACTGACACTTTATGAAGCTCCACGATCACAGTTTTAAATACACTATTACTATAACTTAGGTTTACACATTAAATGACATGCTCAGATTGAGGAAAGGATTTGGGTTAAAATAAGTATGTCCGTGAAAGACAGAAAGGGTGAAAGTCTGTTGTGTGTTCGACCCCCCCCCCCCACCTCAATCCATTATAAGCATAATATTAATGTACATAATTTTAGATTATAGTCAGTAGTCAGTTGAAAGCCTGTTACGTTACATACAGATATAAGAAATGTTTGCAGAAATGTACAATAGCAGTTGTTTTTCTGGGGACCAGACTGGCATCTTGGCAGAACCAGAATAATTCTGCAGTCCTTCTGGATGTGCATAATATGCATTGTCTACACGAAGCTAGGCAGACAGAATAACAGCATCCAGCTTATCTTACCGTCTGGAGGTTGAGTGGCCAGCCAGGGGTTGAACCTCTGCTGATGGAGGTTGGCGTTGATCCACTCTGGGTCGTTTCAGCTCTCAGGCAGATGTGTCTGACGTGTCTCTCTGTCAGTATTTTTTATAAAAGGCCCTTGTCCTAAAGATTAACTAGAGTTGGGGATTTACTGTTATGACTCCCCAAACTGGTTGTATCTGTTCATCAGCTGTCAAGTCAAGTTTTGTTTGTGCATCAAAACAACACAGTTCGCCAAGGTGCTGAAGGGACAACATACAAAAACCACACTTTGAAAAACTCCATGTGACAATGAATCACATGCTTTGTTTATTAAAGTGTGCCCAGGCATCTGCTTTAGAGACAATGGCAAAGAAAATTCCAGACCCTTTTCAAAACATGGATTCAATAGAAAAACCCAAGCTCGTATATATTTTGACTGTGTGAACCAAATGAAAAACATTAATTCACAAGTGATTGAAATGACTTTCATAATTATGAATTCCTAATGCACCTGTGTGAAACACAGAAATGGGTCACTTTTTTCTCACATAAAACAAAGTAACAACAACGTAGTTAGAGAACCCGGAGTTTATTTAAAAGAGTATTTTGAAAGACTTAGCAACTGGCCCCTGTACCAGCTCCTCTCATAGTAAAGTCCATTAAAGTTGACAAAAAACAAATGCAATTCAAGAGTGGTTTGCTGCTATTTTGAGCAATATTAGTGGTTAAAAAAGACATTTTAATGCCTTCATCGTGCTGCCCCAACCAAATCACTGTTAGCCATGTCCAGCTGTTAGCGACTCTCCCGGATTCCTCCGTTATCAGTTGTAACATGAAAAAAACGGTCTCGGAGACTGAATTGATGTATGCAAGTGCAGAAAAAGACGTTGGGATGATTTAAGTTTTTTAAAGTTTTTCTTTAAGGGCTCATTCTCTGGGATTTTGATTTTGATTTTCCTCTTGAACTCTCCGTAAGAATTAGTCAGGAGAGGAAACCTGTAAATTGACCGATCGGCCTCTGCTGCACATCTGAAAGGAGTGTGATGGTTTGAGGCTAAATTGATCCTTCAGACCCTTGAAGACTTATTGCTGTTTATTCAACCACCTGCTCCAAACTATACCAGTGTCATTTACATCTGAATCTAGTCCTGCACTCAAGTCTCATGAGGGCCATTCATATGCAGAGAGGTGTTACTATCTAGTGTCTGGACCCCCTTGAAAACGGGGCATATCCAAATAAATCAATTTTCAATCCCATGTAAGGGTCCCTGAACATCAGCTATGAAGAGTGTTGTGATATTGAAGGGTGTGTAAAGCCTGTAGCTTCATACACAAGAGGAATCCAGCCTGGAATGTCTTCCAAAGGTGCTTCATCAGCGTAGTGAGTAAAGGGGGAAAAAACTTTTGTACATGCAATGTTTCAGTTTTTTATTTTTTATTTTTTTAATTTGCAAACAGCACTGTACACATCTGTCGCTAAGCTACAAGCCGCCACAAACAGGAAGTTCCATGCAGTATTGTTCTATGTTGCAACTATGATTCATTGGAAAAGTCCACGTTCGATAAAGTTGGGGATATCAACACCATTCTCTCCTGAATTGTAGTGTTTATTTCACAATTTCCAAACAACATAATGTTTGTTTTGTACAAGATCATGATAAAGTATTCTATTTATAACCGACCACTTTCTTATTTTCTTACTTCATAATGACATCCAAAGCAAATTTTCTTCAGGAAACATTTTATAATTTATAAGGTTTATAAGGACAGAATGAAAGATTTTGGTGCTAGTGCTGAGCCCCATGTTGATTTTGCTCACCTTTGTTCACAAAGTGTTCAACCAACTCAACACCACGCCTCTGATACCATACCTTTCTAGGTCAAGTGTTTCTAGCGCCTTTGGTAAAGAATTACATTCTTTCATAATGAGCTTGGCTTTTTGGCACAAAGTGAATAGATGTGTTCATACAATCCGTAATTATAATTGCAAAGAAATATTTCTCACAGGGCAAGGTGGAGTGTGGAACAGTATTTTGATTGTTCACTGGAGTAAAAATAATAACACTTGCAACACATGCAAGTAGAAAAAGTCCTGCATTCAAAAAAGGAACTAGGCAAAACTATATAAGTATTATAGGAAAAAGTTTTACAGTACTGAGTTGTATTGATTGTGCAGTACAATGTTCCCTGTGAGTGTTTTTCCTCTGCTGGATTCATATTGCTGCTGAATTAATTTGTAGGTTACAATTTATTGCTGTAGATGTTAAAGGTTGTGCTCATTTTATTTATATATATCGTTTTGTAAATATTGAAATAGATTGCATGTAATCACACCTCAAAATTGTAGGCTAAATGTAGTTACTTGGCACTACCTTACCAGATCTGTGAACATAATATTGTCTGAAAATCAGTTTTGTAACCATTGTTATGTAACCCTCGACATAATATGACTCTTTTCCTATTTTGTTTTGTTTCAAGAGTAAAGTGCAAACTATTACTTTATCATGGGTATCCGATAGATGGTATTAGTATTGAAAGAGTGTATGTTCACAAATTCCTAGGTGTGACAATAGAACTGTCACGTAGCACCTGAAAGTAAAGCAAAGCATATATTGGATCTCTACTGTTAAATGATCTTACCTCACTAGCAAGGACCACCCACAAAGATAAATTGTTGGAACATTTATTGATGATGTGGATATTAATAGATGGCTGAATGGATTTAGATGAAATGCAAGAGGGATGCAAGAGCCTGGTTGCTCTGGTCTGGGAGGTTAATCAGTAGTGCGGGTGACTCAAGACTGTGAGGGTCCTTTATTGGTTCCTCTCACCCGAGTGTATTTCAGACCCTCTGAAAACCACACTGTGAATGTTTACTAAACCAAATGTTTACTAAAGTGTGCTTAAGAGACAGTAAAGCAAATTCAAAACACTGGAATCTAGTTGATCTTCACTGGCACCTTTAGGAACAGCAGACGTCTTCGTCAAATGTGTTTTTTCATTGGTCACACCTTTTTCAAAAAATGTAACACAGATTTCATAGAAAACTCCATTAGATATACTGTGTTAATCAAATGGAAAATATTTACTCACAAGTGATCAAAATAACCTTGTAATTATGAATCTCTAATGCACCTGTGTGAAACACTATGCAGAAATAGGTCACTTTAAGAGTTTAATCTCTTGGCTGCGTTAGTCAGGAAAAGAAACCTGTTATGTGACCCATCGGCATCTGCTGCACATCTGGCCACATCCAACACTACATAGAGGGCCAGGCCTGCCCCCTAAAATGCTTGTGACCCCCATTTGAAGCATAGATCTCTTAAACAAATGACTTGAATTTTTATTTTATATTATCATAGTGGCTAATTTTGTTTTGATACATACTAATGTTTCATCATTTTTCATTAAAACATTAAAAATATAAAGAAACAATGTTGTGGATTTACCTTTGATGGGAATCAACATTGCAACAGCCTATTGGTGGCCTTACTGAAAATAAAGTTAGGCTACGTATGTAACGTAGCCACCCAACATTTACCATTCATTTTTGAAAGTGAAGCTGGACTAGACACGGGAGAGCTAACTTGTCAGGCCTGGACTCTGCTGTCCACTTACATCTCAAGGAGAAAGCCCACTCCTTTGATGACAACAATGTCCACATCCTGGACAACGAGGACAGATGGTTTGAAAGAGGAGTAAAAGAAGCCATTGATGCAAAAGTTGAGAAACCATCGCTAAACAGAGGAGGTCTGAGAGACCACTTTACCTCAATTTACAATGCAGCCATTTCATCCCTTCCCAGGTGATTCAACAATCTAACCTCAAAGAGCAACTGTTCACAAATGGCCTGCTGTGACTCCAACGACTGTCGTTGAGACTCAATAGAGAACTAACAAAGTTGAAACCTACTTCCCACCAACGACTGTCACTTTAACAACGGTCATTGGCACTTGGAGGACAAAGGCTTCCAGTGACATCATCAGCCTTGTGAAAGGTTAAATACCTGGATCTCCACACCAGATAGCTGGAAGAGTCCCAGCCTGGTCAGATGCGTACGCAAACTGATGAAGTCTCTTGGATGAGAGGTGTAATATCTTCCTAGACAAATAACCAAGTCCAGTTGCTTTTGGCTGAAATTGCTTTGGGGATAACGATGACCTGGAAAAATAAGAACATTCACAGGCTTATTTTCCAAACATTTGCTTCAAAAATAGAGGGCAAAAGGCAAATGGAAATGTCAGGTTTAAGCAACCTAAAACACCCAAAACTTAACAAAAGAGAGAAAGACAAGAGTTATTTTACTTGCAAGGAGAACGGACAGAGATGTGTTCAGCTACAGTCTCCTACCGATCTGAGGTAATCTCTGCCGGACCCTTGATTTTATTGGCTTTTGGTGGTTACAATGTTTACAATGAATTACCATTCTTAAGGTGAGGGTCACATAGCTGCAACTCAAGACATATGGAAAATTCATTGTCTTTATGACTTTACAACTCTAAAGAAACCTTAAAACTAGTCTTGTCATTAATCAGTTGAGCAGGGTCTGTGTTTTCACCCCCCCCCCCCCCCCCCCTTTTGGTGACTCCTCAACAGTCACGCTTATCTGATTTCCTTGACCTGCATCCACTCAGCACGAATTGGCTATACACACACACACCAAGTAATGTTAGTTTAAATGTAAAGATAATTGGAGTAAATATGGGATTACTTTATGTACAATTATTCCAACATTTCCCTCCTGTTTATCACATATTTGCTCAAATTCTCACATCACTTTCAGTCAGCCACGTGTTTGATTTTCAGCTGTAAGATAATTTTCATGAGCACAAATACATTTACACTCAGAAGTTTCTTAATACATGTCAGAGTCATAGTCGGTTGGATCAAGACACAGTTCCGTCAAATCAAAAGGAGTTTCCTGGTTGTCGTCATCTTTGCTTTCATCATCACTTCGGGGATTGCTGTCAAGCAAAGGATACAGCTGCTCCATTTTGTTCTCCATGGGTGAAATAGCTGTAGTAATGAGATGGTTAAGCAAAGCACACATACAGGAAACACAACCACATCCACACAAGGTTAAAATTGCAGCAAAAACTGCTATTGAGACTAGGATAGAGGACACCAAAGTTCTATACTTCCCAAAAGCATCTATCCAGGAGTCCCACATAGTGGTATAGACTCCAGAATGCTTCTTCATCTTACTGTTGAGAGTACGGAGCCCTGCTACGGCCTTGGTGAGGCTGCCATCAGCAGCAGTGTCGTTAGGGATTTAAGTGCAGCACTGTTCACCGAACATTGCACATACCCCTCCTTTCTCGGCCAATAGCATGTCCAGGGCTATTCGGTTTTGGAATGCCATGAGGGAAGTTGCAGCTAATTGATCATGAACTGCTTCAAACCCACTTTGTGTCCAATTACCTAGCTTTTGCACATTGTAGTGGATGTAATTGATTCTGTCAACGTTCTTGTTAACTTTACACCATAAGCAAAAAATAGATTCAAAACCATTAGATATCTGATTTGCTTCTTTATATTCCTCTTGCACCCCTCCTGGAACACCTATATCATCAATGTATGTTGGATCTCTTACATCTATCCATTTTGCAGATCTTTTCACACGTTGCCACTGTTCAGGCATTTCGTTGGATCGAGTAGCTGCTAAATCTGCAGCAGACATAGGATGAATAGATATTGGCAAGAGCAATGTTATGAGAGCACAGTATCCCGTCACATCTCGGTAATTTATCAAACGATCTCTCGTCACCACTGCACCACCAGATGTCGCTCCGTGACACGGGTTTATATTGACCATCTCCGGGCACAATTACTTCACACCATTCATTTGAGAGATTGCCTAGTCGTTTTTCTCCTTCTGTCATGTTTATACATGTAAAGTTGCCTGGTGCTACTTTTCTAGAAAACATTACTTTCTTAAGGTCGATCGCAGTGATTGGGAAAATAGAATCCCAGTATCTACAATTTTCCCTAGGATTTGTGTTATTCATTATGTCAGCTACACATATTTGGGGAATTATAGGTGGGATTATTTATAAGAGGGGTCTAGGACTCATACATGCTACACAATTCTGTTTAGACATGTTAGCAGCTTGTTCAACCATTAATAACTAATTGTTATTATGTCCAGATACCCCTGTTGCTGACTGGAACCATTCATCTTGAGTATTCGCTGTTCTAGGTTCTCTAAATGCAAAAAAACTTTTTGTTCACTACAATTATACATGCATAGACTTATTAGGAACGAAGGATCATTATTATTAAACAGATAGATGTCTCTTAGCAATAAATGGCATCTCCTAACCATCTTTGGATCATTTTGGCTAAATCTCCTCTACTTGGTTTTCGGTCTTATAAACGCTTCACTGACTTTCAGGTCTATCCAGCCTCTGTACGTCTGAATCAACCCTATTATCAGATTTTGCTCACCTCCCCTGACGGAGTCTTTAACCGAAATGACCTTTTTGCAATGTGTTAGATGGATCCACGTTGATCTTTCTGCTATCTTTACTGCTGTGGGAGTTGTTAGCAATACCTGATACTACCCTTCACACTTAGGTGAATACCAATGTTACTTTCTTATGATTCTTATTAACACCCAGTCTCCCAGTTCCACTAGGTGGAGTTCCTGCATGGGGACAGAAAGGTTTTTCATTAGTTTGTTTCTGTTTTTGTTTTTCCATGGACCTCATCTAATCAGCTAATTTAGCCTCATCATTCGTTTCCCATTAATTAATTTTTTTTTAATTGGGGTAGTCTATATGGTTTTTCAAAGAACATTTCATAAGGTATCAATTTAAAAAGTACAGGTGATATTTATGTATAAGTTTACTAAATCCAAACATTGCGTCCATGTCTTCAATGCACTTCTTTAATCTTTTTAATAGTTCCGTTCATTATTTCTACTAGGCCAGCACTTTGTGGTTGGTAAGCACAATGATTCTTCAGATCAATATGAAACATTATATTATATTATATTTTTTACTATCTGGTTTACAACATGAGTTCCATTATCACTATAGATTTTCTCAGGTATCCTTTACCTGGGAATAATGTCTTGTCAAAGCATCTATTATGAATGGACTACTTTTTCCCACTTTTTCCTTCACTTTGGTTTAATTCTATAAAATCCATGTGGATTATTTGGAATGGATATTTAGGTGTAGGAAACGTTCTTCTACGCGGTCTTAGATTACCTTGTGGATTGTGCCTGGCACTCGTCAGACATGCTCTACAGAATTTCTTTTATTTTATTTTATTTTAAATAAGACTTGAATCCATAGGTTGGTGTATCTGTCCTACCATCCCTCCTGTTGAGACATGTGTTAACCCATGGCTCAATATTGCCGCCCATTTATACAAGTTTCTTGGTAGGATAGGTTTGTATTCTAGTCATATACATGTTGCCTTGTAGTTTTGCTCCATTTCTTATCCAAACTTCTCTTTTAGTTTGTTCTCACATTTATTTTAAAGTAGTTTGATCTAGAGTTGTGCATTATTGCACTGTCAACACAGTTGTGTCACCTGTTGCTGACGCTTTTGCTGTTTCGTCTGCTAATGCATTTCTTAGGGAAACACTATCTGTGCAAGACGTATGTGCTGCACATTTACATATTGCTAATGCTTTTGGAAGTTGCACCGCTTGCAATAGATTTGTCAAAAGTTCAACATGTGTTACTAATTTCCCTGTTGAGGTTATCATGCCTCTGTTCTTCCAATATTGTGCAAAAGTATAAACTATAGCAAATGCATATTGACTATCAGTATAGATAGTTACTTCTTTGTTTTTCATTAATTTACATACTCCAATTAGGGCTATTTATTCAGCAGCCTGTGCTGAATAATGTGATGGCAGTTGTTCTGCTTTTAGCACCGTTGTGTGAGTTACAACTGCATCTCCTGTCAGGGTTTTATGTAGTTCATTCTTTTTAGGGTAACCATCTACAAATATCACTCCTCCTTTTTGTAATGGTTGGTCTCTCAGATTGGCTCTGCTTTAGCTGTCTGTTTTGCTAGTTCCTGGCAATCATGTTGTATACCATCCTCTGGGAGGGGTAACAACGTAGCAGGATTCAGAGTTGTACATCTTTCAATGGTCAGATGGTGTTGTGACAGCAAAGTAGACATGCAAGACAGATGTCTAGCCGGTGATTTGTCTCCATGTTGTTGAGATAATACAGAGGTCACAAAATATCCTTTGCAATCTACCATTTGAACAAAAGGTTTACTATAATTTGGTAATGCTAGTAGATACCAAAATTTGTTTTATTTTACAGAATGCTTCTTCAGCCTCTGCATTCCATCATAATGGGGATGTCATTTTTAGATCTTCTTCATACATTAATTTACTCAAAGGTGCAGTTATTTCTGCATAGTTAGGCACCCAAGTTCTACAATACTGACATCATCTATTTATTTATTTTTTCACTAGTTTAGGAGCTTGGAGGATTGCAGTTTCTTCTGTCTTCCACTATTGTTCGTCCTCCTGCACTAAGATTGTGTCCCAAGTATTTTATCTGTTCTTTGCACATCTGCAGCTTGTTCTTTACTTGCTTTGTGACCTTCTTCAGCTAAATATTTTAGGAGTGCTATAGTGTCTTTTTACATATCTCCATATCAGGGGAGGCTAGTAAAATATAATTTACATACAGGAGCACTTGGCTTCCCCCTGGAGGTTGGAATTTAGCCATACTTGCACTCATCACTTGAGAGTAAATAGTTGATCCCTCAGTCTTGGGAAAGTCTGGTATATGTGTATCTTTTCCCCTCAAAGGTGAAGGCGAACCAGAATTGACCTTTTTTTTTTAATTTAATTTTTTTCTACTGGCACCAAAAAGAATATTTTACTGATATCTACTACAGTGAACACTTTTGCATCTGGTCTTAAAGTATTTAGCAGCGTATGAGGGTCAGGAACACACAGAGCTCTTTGAATTACAGCATTATTTACTGCTTGTAAATCTTGCACCATGTGCCATCCTTCAGATGGTGCTTGCTTTTTTACTGGAAAAATAGGAGTGTTGCAGGGGGAGTCTTCGCATATAATTATTACTCCTGCAGCAATTAAATCCTCAATTACAGGTTCTATTCCCTCTTGTGCATCCTGTTTTAATTGATATTGTCTCACACATGGTCTGTACTCAGTTTTAGGTCTTATTTGCACTGATTATGCTCCTTTTACTTGTCCCACATCAGTTGGTCCTTTAGACCATAATTTATCTGGAACACTTTTTTAGCAGTTCTTCTCATTTTCCACTAACATAATGTTTCACTGAGCTGTTTGGTCCAGATGAGTACCTCCCTGTACTGGTACTGTCCAAAACAATGCTTTTCTGGTCAGACCTGTATTTGAGTTATACCACGTGTTCACTGATGTGGCAACCCAGTCTGTTGCACTCTCCCCCATTTGCACTATTTTACCCAAATCTTTCCATTGTTGATTTTTAATTTCATATAGGGAGATGTGAGGTGGGGTCCACATCCGATACAGCTTGGAATTTTCACCAGACTGCTGTACTTTCTGAATCTCCATACAAATACGTTACAGGGATTTTAGCAGGAGTGTCTTTCCCTAGTTTAGCTTCGTATTCTCTATCTGATCCAGGTGTAGGTATTCGTGCTAGTCCTAACAACAACAAGCGTCTCTGCCCAAAAGGTTGACTGGACATTCTGGAAACATTAAGATGGACAGCTGACAAGACAGTCCAGATGGATCTGGGTCTCTTGTCCACATGGGTTCTGTCTCTGGCACCTGAGTCAGCTTTCCACTGGCAGATCTCACAGTGACACTTGTTTGATTTGTTTTAAACCCTGGTATCCACATAGTATATTGTAATATAGTATGTATCTGCGATACAGTACTCTTATTATAGTTTATATTTTGTATTTTATATTGTATTTTATTCATTCTTTATTATTATTTTATTATTTATGTTACTTCTGATTGTTTTGTACCGCTGCTACAATGACCTTTTTTCCCCTCTGGGATAAATAAAGTTATCTATCTATCTATTTATTTATCTATCTATTCATCTATCTATTAGTTATCTGCAGGTAGTCCTGCAGGCACCTATGTCACATAAAAAGGTAAAAGGTTTACCGTTCACATACAAAATGACCTCTGGTCTTATACTATGCATAGAGAGCAGTTCCTGATCATTTAACAGCACTTCTCCTGTGTCCCTGTCTATTTCGCTCTCTCTGAAACCTCCTCTACCCCTACCTTCTTGGTAGTAAATCTCCTCTTCCTGTCCTGTCCTGACATATCCCTGCACTACGACCTTTGGCCCTGCAGCAACCATTGGCTTTGCAGCAGCTCCTTTTTCTTCACTTTCCTCATCCCTATGTCTCTCCTTTCTTCCTGTCTGTATCCTCATACCCTTCTTGTTTCATCTTTATGGGATTCTTTTTGGTCTTTGTCTTTTTTTTTTTAATTGCATCTTGTAGTGCAGTTATTTTTTGTGTGTTCGGCCGGCCTTCAAATTTTTACTGTTTTATCCATTTATTTATTTAATTTTATCAGGATCCTGTTTTTTCTATAACATTCCAATCTTTAATTAACAGTTCATCTTTTAGTTTAATTTTGCTTCCCCCTTTTCCCATTTTTGAGAGTTTGGTCCAGTCCTATTAACACATAGGGTGTTCTAAAAACTGGTTTTAGTCAGTAGGGTAGCGATTAAACTACCTTTTGTGGTAACTCTCACTTCAACTCTTTCGAGTGGAGAATTCTTGCCTTTGCATCCACAATAGGCTCGCTACTTGTATTCCTACTGTTTTGCATGAGGTAAAATACCTAGTGGTATTTTGATCTCCAATCACACTCACAATCACACTTTCATTCACACAATTTTACCGTTTTTTTCTTCTGAACTTTTAAGACGTCCGGACCCCACTTGTCCTTTTACACAGAGCTTTCGGGTCTCTGTCTCCCAGTGGGTTTAGCATCACAGGAACCCGCCGTCCTTTACACGGAGTTTTTAATTTTCATTTATTATCATTTTTTATTTTATTTTTAGTTTTAAATATTTTTTTGCGGACCTCCGTTGCCTCTACGGGATTTAAGTGATCGCTTTTACCTGATAGTGTCTAGAATTGTCAGGGCTTTATACACGCAATGATCCTCAGTCATTCGTCATCTTTTTAAGTGAAACTTCACTCACCACTGTGGCACCACTGTTGTCTTTCCCCTTCACGGATTACCGTCAGCCGTCGAATCCCAGCGGGTGAGCTGATTTCCAGTCCTGGAAAAGGATCTTAAAAGACTCACTCTATGGAGTCTGCCGTGGCCACGGTCTTTCCTGGAGTCCCCCACACCCGCTGGAATCCTTTAGGCGTGTTGGTATCCGGCTCGAAGGACCAAATAAATGTCAGGTTTAAGCAACCTAAAACACCCAAAACTTAACAAAAGAGAGAAAGACAAGAGTTATTTTACTTGCAAGGAGAACGGACAGAGATGTGTTCAGCTACAGTCTCCTACCGCTCTGAGGTAATCTCTGCCGGACCCTTGATTTTATTGGCTTTTGGTGGTTACAATGTTTACAATGAATTACCATTCTTAAGGTGAGGGTCACATAGCTGCAACTCAAGACATATGGAAAATTCATTGTCTTTATGACTTTACAACTCTAAAGAAACCTTAAAACATGTCTTGTCATTAATCAGTTGAGCAGGGTCTGTGTTTTCACAGAACCCCCCCTTTTGGTGACTCCTCAACAGTCACGCTTATCTGATTTCCTTGACCTGCATCCACTCAGCACGAATTGGCTATACACACACACACCAAGTAATGTTAGTTTAAATGTAAAGATAATTGGAGTAAATATGGGATTACTTTATGTACAATTATTCCAACAGGAAAATACTTTGAAAACAGTGCATGCTCAACTTTTATGATAGATATTAGGTCACAGAACCCTAATTGCTTCTGTATGTATAAAAACAGTTATCTTTAACATTTATTCAAATTAACATCAGTAATGTAACAGTATTTCAAAAATTGTTGACCTAAAATAAATGGTCTGAGGAAAGTATTTCTTGAACCATTACTTCTAGAAGTGGACAATGATAAAATCTTCTGTTTTTGCACAGGCACATCTCTCAGTATATACTGTAGGGTACATGATTATTTTAAACCTTTGTTATTTGTTTTTAAAGCTCTAAATCGACTGTTACCTCTGTACTTAACTGACCTATTACATTGTCACACTCCAGCCAGAGCGCTGAGGTCAGCAGATCAAATGCTGCTGGAAGTCCCCAGGACCAGACTGTAAACCAGAGGGGACAGTACTTTAATTAATAACATTACACCCAAAACCATATGAATACACACATCATATGGGGCAGCAGTCTTTATGGCATGCTGCATTTGGTAATTAATGAACAAATGACAATGAACCCACTATAGTCATAATAAGATTTTTCATAAATAAATACATGGTTAGTTGTTGTTTTTTTTGCTTAATATTCAATGAATTTTCCTAACTTCATGGGGACAACTGGAAACACCTACGATTGACATGATTATATTTTTTCATGTCCTGTACACATACTTGTCACATCTGTGTTTCTTGGGGTCTATTTGACCCCATTTAACTGTAAATACTTCACACACACATTTGATTTAGTTACTTAGGATGACATGATGGTCACTATATTATCTAGTGTCTCTGGAATATGCACATACACACACACACACACACACACACACACACACACACACACACACACACACACACACACACACACACACACACACACACACACACACACACACACACACACACACACAAAGCTGGTAATCCTTTTTTGCTCCATCATTATGATGTATTGTGTGTAGGTTGACAAAGAATAATATGAATTTGATCTCTTTTCAATTGTCTTTAATGCAACAATGTTTTGAAAAAGTGACAGGGGACACTTTTTTCGCAGCACTCTACACATCTGTCTCACTGTCAACAGTTAATCCGAAACACCGACACCAAAGCTACCGGCCGCCACAAACAGGAAGTTCCATACAGTATTGTTCTATGTTGCAACTATGACTCATTGGAAAAGTCCACGTTCGATAAAGTTGGGGATATCAACACCATTCTCTCCTGAATTGTAGTGTTTATTTCGCAATTTCCAAACAACATAATGTTTGTTTTGTACAAGTTTATGATAAAGTATTCTATTTATAACCGACCACTTTCTTATTTTCTTACTTCATAATGACATCCAAAGCAGATTTTCTTCAGGAAACATTTTATAATTTATAAGGTTTATAAGGACGGAATGAACAATTTTGGTACTAATGCTGAGCCCCATGTTGATTTTGCTCACCTTTGTTCACAAAGTGTTCAACCAACTCAACACCACGCCTCTGATACCATACCTTTCTAGGTCAAGTGTTTCTAGCACCTTTGGTAAAGAAATACATTCTTTCATAATGAGCTTGGCTTTTTGGCACAAAGTGAAAAGATGTGTTCATACAATCCGTGATTATAATTGCAAAGAAATATTTCTCACAGGGGAAGGTGGAGCAAGGAAAAGTTTTTTGATTATTCACTGGAGTAAAAATAATGCAACACTTTAATCATGCAAGTAGAAAAAGTCCTGCATTCAAAAAAGGAACTAGGCAAAACTATATAAGTATTATAAGTAAAGAGTTTGAAAGTAAAAAGTTATGTTGATGTGCAGTAAAATGTTCCCTGTGAGTGTTTTTTCCTCTCCTGGATTCATATTGCTGCTGAATTATTTTGTAAGTTATAATTTATTGCTGTAGATGTTGAAGGTTGTGCTCATCTTATCATTTTATATATATAGTTTTGGTAAATATTGAAATAGATTGCATGTAATCACACCTCAAAACTGTAGGCTAAATGTAGTTACTTGGCACTACCTTACCAGATCTGTGAACATAATATTGTCTGAAAATCTGTTTTGTAACCATTGTTATGTAACCCTCGACATAATATGACTCTTTTCCTATTTTGTTTTGTTTCAAGAGTAAAGTGCAAACTATTACTTTATCATGGGTATCCGATAGATGGTATTAGTATTGAAAGAGTGTATGTTCACAAATTCCTAGGTGTGACAATAGAACTGTCACGTAGCACCTGAAAGTAAAGCAAAGCATATATTGGATCTCTACTGTTAAATGATCTTACCTCACTAGCAAGGACCACCCACAAAGATAAATTGTTGGAACATTTATTGATGATGTGGATATTAATAGATGGCTGAATGGATTTAGATGAAATGCAAGAGGGATGCAATGAGCCTGGTTGCTCTGGTCTGGGAGGTTAATCAGTAGTGCGGGTGACTCAAGACTGTGAGGGTCCTTTATTGGTTCCTCTTACCCGAGTGTATTTCAGACCCTCTGAAAACCACACTGTGAATGTTTACTAAACCAAATGTTTACTAAAGTGTGCTAAAGAGACAGTAAAGCAAATTCAAAACACTGGAATCTAGTTGATCTTCATTGGCACCTTTAGGAACAGCAGACGTCTTCGTCAAATGTGTTTTTTCATTGGTCACACCCTTTTCCAAAAATGTAACACAGATTTCATAGAAAACTCCATTAGATATACTGTGTTATCAAATGGAAAATATTTACTCACAAGTGATCAAAATAACTTTTGTAATTATGAATTTCTAATGCACCTGTGTGAAACACTATGCAGAAATAGGTCACTTTAAGAGTTTAATCTCTTGGCTGCGTTAGTCAGGAAAAGAAACCTGTTATGTGACCCATCGGCATCTGCTGCACATCTGGCCACATCCAACACTACATAGAGGGCCAGGCCTGCCCCCTAAAATGCTTGTGACCCCCATTTGAAGCATAGATCTCTTAAACAAATGACTTGAATTTTTATTTTATAATATCATAGTGGCTAATTTTGTTTTGATACATACTAATGTTTCATCATTTTTCATTAAAACATTAAAAATATAAAGAAACAATGTTGTGGATTTCCCTCTGATGGGAATCAACATTGTAACAGCCTATTGGGGGCCTTACTGAAAATAAAGTTAGGCTACGTATGTAACGTAGCCACCCAACATTTACCATTCATTTTTGAAAGTGAAGCTGGACTAGACACGGGAGAGCTAACTTGTCAGGCCTGGACTCTGCTGTCCACTTACATCTCAAGGAGAAAGCCCACTCCTTTGATGACAACAATGTCCACATCCTGGACAACGAGGACAGATGGTTTGAAAGAGGAGTAAAAGAAGCCATCGATGCAAAAGTTGAGAAACCATCGCTAAACAGAGGAGGTCTGAGAGACCACTTTACCTCAATTTACAATGCAGCCGTTTCATCCCTTCCCAGGAGATTCAACAATCTAACCTCAAAGAGCAACTGTTCACAAATGGCCTGCTGTGACTCCAACGACTGTCGTTGAGACTCAATAGAGAACTAACAAAGTTGAAACCTACTTCCCACCAACGACTGTCACTTTAACAACGGTCATTTGCACTTGGAGGACAAAGGCTTCCAGTGACATCATCAGCCTTGTGAAAGGTTAAATACCTGGATCTCCACACCAGATAGCTGAATGAGTCCCAGCCTGGTCAGATGCGTACGCAAACTGATGAAGCCTCTTGGATGAGAGGTGAAACATCTTCCTAGACAAATAACCAAGTCCAGTTGCTTTTGGCTGAAATTGCTTTGGGGATAACGATGACCTGGAAAAATAAGAACATTCACAGGCTTATTTTCCAAACATTTGCTTCAAAAATAGAGGGCAAAAGGCAAATGGAAAATACTTTGAAAACAGTGCATGCTCAACTTTTATGATAGATATTAGGTCACAGAACCCTAATTGCTTCTGTATGAATAAAAACACTTATCTTTAACATTTATTCAAATTAACATTTTTAACATATTTGTTTTTGCACAGGCACATCTCTCAGTATATACTGTAGGGTACATGATTATTTTAAACCTTTGTTTTTTGTTTTTAAAGCTCTAAATCGACTGGCACCTCTGTACTTAACTGACCTATTACATTGTCACACTCCAGCCAGAGCGCTGAGGTCAGCAGATCAAATGCTGCTGGAAGTCCCCAGGACCAGACTGTAAACCATAGGGGACAGTACTTTAATTAATAACACTACACCCAAAACCATATGAATACACACATCATATGGGGCAGTAGTCTTTATGGCATGCTGCATTTGGTAATTAATGAACAAATGACAATGAACCCACTATAGTCATAATAAGATTTTTCATAAATAAATACATGGTTGGTTGTTGTTTTTTTTGCTTAATATTCAATGAATTTTCCTAACTTCATGGGGACAACTGGAAACACCTACGATTGACATGATTATATTTTTTCATGTCCTGTACACATTTTTGCTCCATCATTATGATGTATTGTGTATAGGTTGACAAGGAATAATATGAATTTGATCTCTATTCAATTGTCTTTAATGCAACAATGTTTGGAAAAAGTGACAGGGGGCACTTTTTACGCAGCACTCTACACATCTGTCTCACTGTCAACAGTTAATCCGAAACACTGACACCAAAGCTGCAGGCCGCCACAAACAGGAAGTACCATACAGTATTGTTTTATGTTGCAACTATGACCCATTGGAAAAGTCCACGTTCGATAAAGTTGGGGATATCAACACTACTCTCCTGAATTGTAGTGTTTATTTCACAATTTCCAAACAACATAATGTTTGTTTTGTACAAGTTCATGATAAAGTATTCTATTTATAACCGACCAATTTCTTATTTTCTTATTTCATAATGACATCCAAAATCAAATTTTCTTCAGGAAACATTTTATGATTTATAAGGTTTATAAGGACAGAATGAAAGATTTTGGTGCTAATGCTGAGTCCCATGTTGATTTTGCTCACCTTTGTTCACAAAGTGTTCAACCAACTCAACACCACGCCTCTGATACCATACCTTTCTAGGTCAAGTGTTTCTAGCGCCTTTGGTAAAGAAATACATTCTTTCATAATGAGCTTGGCTTTTTGGCACAAAGTGAATAGATGTGTTCATACAATCCGTAATTATAATTGCAAAGAAATATTTCTCACAGGGCAAGGTGGAGTGTGGAACAGTATTTTGATTGTTCACTGGAGTAAAAATAATAACACTTGCAACACATGCAAGTAGAAAAAGTCCTGCATTCAAAAAAGGAACTAGGCAAAACTATATAAGTATTATAGGAAAAAGTTTTACAGTACTGAGTTGTATTGATTGTGCAGTAAAATGTTCCCTGTGAGTGTTTTTTCCTCTCCTGGATTCAGATTGCTGCTGAATTATTTTGTAGGTTATAATTTATTGCTCTAGATGTTAAAGGTTGTGCTCATTTTATATATATATATATATACAGTATATAGTTTTGGTAAATATTGTAATAGATTGCATGTAATCACACCTCAAAACTGTAGGCTAAATGTAGTTACTTGGCACTACCTTACCAGGGGCCTGTTTCACAAAGCAGGTTAAAAAAACTCTGAGTTTAACCCTGAACTCTGAGTTGATCTACTCTGAGATAGGAAACTCTGAGTTTTCGGTTCCAGAACAGCAGATTTGCGTTAGGTTGATCAACTCAGAGTAGTTTGACCTGGAGTTAAGCGCGTGCACCACAAGTAAAAAAAGACAGCATCAATGGAGCCCTGATTCGACGAGTCACCATGGAAACGGGGAAGCGAAGGGCTACGCTACCACTGGAATTGGAAATATTAATGCGCTCATACGGTGAGTTTGAGCAGGTTTACACCGCTGCAGCAGCAAAAGAGAGGGAGACGGTGCGGGAGAACATTGCGGCTCGGGTCAGTGCATAAGTTTAAATGTAGTCCTGTTGTAATCACAGTAATATCACAGGGGGAACTGCATGAGTGGGAGCCTATTAGTTTATTTCATTTAAGTGCTTCACACGGGGGAGAAGCGCAGCTTAAGATGAAACATAAAAACATTATTCAAACAGGTAAAACCTCAGCACTGTCTCATGGTGACGCCTCATTTTGAGCATGTTTTATATCGTAAAGTAAATATTACCGTAAGTGGCTGTTTTTTATACAACATATCAATGTTGTATAAAAAACTCCCATTTGCAAAAAAAACGCAGCGCAACACACAATATCTGCTGTGATATGAGAGCATTACTGGTTGTTAATGTTGGAAATGTAAGGAGGGATGAGATTGACTGTGACATGAAACGGTGTTGTGCCGTATTCAGCCCCCTCGCATTATAGGTGATATTCTGGATCAGAAGGCTATATAGGAGTAGTTTATATACCGGTAACCCAACTAAAAGCACACACTTTTGAACCTATGAATTGCAAGAAAAGCTGGGATTTTATTTAGGAAACGCTGAGTCAAATACATTCAACTTGCTCAAAAGATCCATTTCATTCATTTTGTAATTATGGCTGCGGTATATTAAGGACGTCTATGCGCGGTCTGATAAAACTCCCGTTTGCAAAAAAACGCAGCGCAACACAGAATATCTGCTGTGACATGAAACGGTACCGCTCAAAAAGAGAATTGCCTGGAAATGCAAGAACATCTATAATCAATAGTTTGATAATCATCTCCTGACGAATATATAATTATCTGCGCAGTAATGCTGCAGCTTCATCCACGGGATCATTATCAGAAGGACACGCCATGGAAGTGAAATAGTCACCAATGTCTGATGTTTGCAGTGATTTTCTGAAAAAACAGACGGAACTATACTACGCCAAAACTCGCGTGCTGACTGAGTGAATGAGGAAATCAAACACCGTGTGTGGCTGAAAGAGGGCGGAGACAGAGAGAAACTCAAGGTTTTCTGAGAAAAACCTGGTCCCGACCAGGTTAGTTTCAGAGAGCATGTTACCATGGTAACTGACCTAGAGGTTAAGTTACCTCTCTTTGTGAAACAGGCTAGAGTTACCCCTCTGTCTCTGGTTTGAGTTACCGCCCTTTGTGAAACGGAAAACTCAGAGTTTCCCTCATTTCAGGGTTAACATACTCAGAGTTTTCACTAAACCTGCTTTGTGAAACAGGCCCCAGATCTATGAACATAATATTGTCTGAAATCTGTTTTGTTACCATTGTTATGTAACCCTCGACATAATATGACTCTTTTCCTGTTTTGTCTTGTTTCAAGAGTAAAATGCAAACTGTCACTTTATCATGGGCATCTGATAGATGCTGTTAGTATTGAAAGAGCATGGGTTTTTGTATATTATATTTTACTGAGTTGCCATGATGCATCTTCAAAACAGTGCCCAGATTAAAATGTTAGCATTGTACGTTTCTGAAAACCCTTGACTTTTAAAGTCAACATATATGAAACTACTCTTCAGATACTGACATTTGATGACACTCCATGATCACAGTTTTAAATACACTATTAACATTACTTAATTTTACACATCAAAATGACATTCTTAATATGAGGAAAATAATGGAATTTGGGTTAAAATAATTACATGTGATTTGTGCTTGACCCAATCACCCCCCCCTGACCTCCATCCTAAGCACAATTTCAGGTTGGTCACTTGACTTTATACTGTATGTGTAATATTAATGTTGATAATTTTACATTAAGTTCAGTTGAAATCCTGCTATGTCATATACACAAATAAGAGGGTGTCAAAAAATATAAACTTTTTTGTGGTTTGCAAAAAAAAGTAGAAAAGCAGTTGTTTTCCTGGGGACCAGACTGGCAACTTCGGGGAACCAGAGTTATTCTGCAATCATCCTGAAAGTGCAATATAATAATAAGCATGGTCTACATGAAGCCAGACAAGAACAGTATCCAGCTTGTCTTACCGTCTGGAGGTTGAGTAGAGCAGCCAGGAGTTGAAGCTCTGTGGACGGAGGTTGGCGTTGAACCACTCTGGGTTGTTTCAGCTCTCAGGCAGATGTGTCTGATGTGTACCTCTGTCAGTATTTTTATACAGGCCCTTCTTAATCACCGCCCTATAATTTGCTATGTGTTGGACATAAAATGTTTTGACTCCCCAAACTGGTTGTATTTGTTCACGAGCTGTCAAGTGAGGTAAAGTTGATATGTAGTGCATCAAAACAACACAGTTCACCAAGGTGCTGTAGGGACAACATACAAAAACCACACTGTGAAATACTCCATGTGGCAATGTTGCACATGCTTTGGTATGTTTAATTAAGTGTGCTTAATCTTCATCGGCACCTTAAGAGACAACAGACATCTTCTTCAAATTTGTTTTTCATTGGTCACACCCTTTTCAAAAAATTTAACAGAGATTTCATAGAAAAATACTATAGATATACTGTGTTAATCAATTGGAAAATATTTACTCACAAGTGATTTAAATTACTTTTGTAATTATGAATCTCTAATGCACCTGTGTGAAACACTATGCAGAAATGGGTCACTTTGAGGGCTGAATCTCTTGACTGAATGTTAGGAAAAGAAACTTGTTATGTGACCCATCGGCATCTGCTGCACATCTGGCCACATCCAACCCTATAGCTAATTTTGTGTTGATACATACAAATGTTGCATCATTTTTCCTTAAAACATTAAAAATATGAAGAAACACTGCCTTACTGAGAAGAAAGTTAGGCTACGTACATAATGCAGCCTACGTCAGCATAGCTACTCAACATTTACCACACATTTTTTAAATTGAAGCTGGATGAGTTTTTGCTGGCTAACTATTTCATTTCAAGTTCATCATCATCTGAGCAAATCACCATCTGAGCCAAAAAAATATATAATTTTCCTCTAGCTGGTAGTTGAACAGGGACTGACTTAAACTGGTAAAGGACACCAAATTCTGTTATGCCTATAGGACGTTCCATTATTTATCATTGCAACTTTCTCCATTAAGATATTAAAATATTTGCAACATGCAATTGAAACAGACAGGGGCTTAAATAAGCATTCAGTTTTAAAAGAACATTAAGTCTGTGAGTCAATGGGGAGATATTTAAAAAAAATGTAGATGGTGGTGTGCATAAATTGCTCCAAAACAAGCTGGATCGAAACGTATCATATATTCACTGCTTTAATCGCCAAATTAATCTGGTAGGATTCATGCCATGTCCCGTGAAGCAGCTGTGAAGGATGCAACATGTTGTATAACTTCATCAGGGAGCCAACCGTGGCTAATCTGTACAAAGGCCAGATCCTGAAAAGTCTCTTGGACCAGATAGGGACTGGCCACTTGGCAATGGTAAAATTGTGGTGATCAGTTTTCAGGACAAATCTACATTACTGACCAGTTTGAAAACACATGAAGTCTTGAGTGGAGGTTCACGTCGAGGCTACAGGGCTGCAAAGAAAATTAAAGCTAAAAACACTGATGAACGGGCCCTTGCACCGGCCCGACTCCTGACTCCAGACAAAAACTGCACGCAGGGCATGGGTCAGCAGACAATAACATGGAACTTTTGCCCCACTTCCTGCATACATTGTGTGGCACCAGAGAGCACCTCCCAAAGATGCTTTGCCTTGCTGTATATTAAACAAAGAACACACATTGAAAATGGATGTAAATTGGATGATATTTGTCATATAAGGCTGACTTTCTGTTACCAACAGGTGGTGCTTGGATCTGAATTAATATTGAGATGTGATTGTGTTCAGTCCGGGGTTCTTGCCATGCCTCAGAAATTTGGTGAATATTGGACAGTGTATGCCACAGTTTCAGGAACTTCCTGTTTCATCACCTGTCCCGCTTCCATTGTCCACCTCTGTGGCGCTAGACAGCTCCTATCAAACTTGCTTTGCCTTACTGTACACCAAAACAAGAACACACATTGAAAGGTTGATGTGAATCTGATGAAGTTTGTCATATTATCTTACTTTCTGTTGCCTACAGGTGGTGCCACGGTTGTTAGTAAATATAGAGATGTTGGTGTTTTCAGGAAAAGGGTCTTGTCGTGCCTCAGAAATATGGTGAAGATTGGACAAGTTATGCTAATTTTACAGCAACTTCCTCCTTCATAAAGTGACGCCAATATTCGTCACCAGGCCACAGCCAGATGGTCCAGAAAAAGAAATGATATGAGGTAACTTTGATCACTAAAGTCTTTAGACGGTACAGGTAGATTTTAAAGGCGATGGGATTCTAGCCCTACCGGTGGCTCGCTAAGGTATGACAGCATCGAAAGGCTACATATTTCCTGTCACCAATAGGGGGCGCTCTAACCACGAGTGAATATTGAGATGTGGTTCTTTTCAGGGCCAGACTCTCATCAACCATCACAAATTTGGTAAAGATTGAACAATGTTCGCTTAAGTTACAGCATTTTCCTGTTTCATAACGTGACACCAATATTTGCTGGCATGCCTAGGCCAACACTTAAGGAAAATGCAACGATCTGAGGTAACTTTGATCACACTGGTCTTGCGATGGTACACGCCAGTTTTGAAGTCGATCAGGTTAAATCTCCTGGAGTAGTTTGTGAAAGTATGACACTTTTTTTGTACATCCGTAGGTGTTATATATGCCTCAGGATTTTTCAGAAAAGTACGTCCATCCTGGATGAGGGGCTGTAATTTAAGGTGTGCCAGTAGTGGGCACTCTCACGGTCAGTCAATGTTGTCAACTAGGTTTGTTCAAGGCGGGGCTCTTGGGATGCATGAGATATTTTGGGCATATTGGACAACTTTTAGAAGTTATAGCTTCCTAAAGTCTTTTGATGAGACGCCAATTGTCACGGCCGAGTCACCGCCACACCACAGCACGGCACGTTATGCCAAGGCATGGCACGCCACGCCACGCCATGCCACGCCACGCCACGCCACGCCACGCCACGCCAGGCCATGCTAAAGCTAAAGTTGCAAAAGTTGCTAAAGTTATTAGCTACTTCCTGTTTAATGGAAAAACACCAATATTCGCCACCATGCCACGTGCATTATGAGAAAACTTTGATCACAAGGCTCTTGAAATGATACAGGTCAATTTTTAATGTCGATCGGGTTAAATATCTAGGACAAGTTATTATAAGTATGGCAGCATCAAAAGGCCAAATATGAGATATTTGACTCAAAATGGCTCACTTCCTCTTGGGTTTAGGATATGGCTTCTTGAGACCTTTTCGTGCGGCCCCTCCCTCTCTATCAGCCTACTAACTCTAGGGGAAACCTCCTCGAAAGTTTGAAACTCTCTATGGGGTGCTACTGAGGCCTTTTGCCACGCCCAGATTGACAAGTTTGCAGGTTTTGGGGACTTTTTACATATGTTTAGGCCCTTAAAAAAGACAATGAATTTGGTAAAAGAATAATAATAAGAATAATAATCCTTACAAATACAAGGTCCCTCGCTCATGACACTGTCGGCGCTGGGCCCCTAATAATAATAATAATAATACAACTTAGTGACAACAAGTTTTCTGCACTGTGGGATCTCTGTGCTCTTGCAGCAAGGCCACTGAGGTTGTGCCGGTGAACAACTTCAACTATTTATTATTTGTTTTCACTGTTCCTGTATTTTTTCTCTCTACCTGTTTATTGACGTGAGCAAATAGAGAAAACAAATTAAGTTCATTGTCATAATATACACATAAATATATACATAGTTAAAGATTTCCTCATGCGCAGCATGTCCTCAGACCTGCTTCGCAGGAGAAGATTTCGTCCCCCCAAATATTCAAGTTAAAATTACTCCCTTGTGTACGTATGTAGTTAACAACACACATTCACAATTATGAGCCACACCTGTTGGCATTTACAAACATTTGCAACATTATTTCATTAGTGTATAGACCTACCTGACTGCAGCTGTTGTTGTGCGAGAACAACATATATTTCCCATGACTTGGTTCACCCAAGGACCATGATAGTTCAAAGGGGGAGCAGACATATTCATTGGGTACAGAAAGTATCCAGACCCCCTTAGATTTTTCACTCTGTTAATTTGCAGTCATTTACGAAAATCATGAGATTTTTTTACTCATTAATGTAAACAGAGCAGCACACAGAGTTGTAGATTTTTTTGCAAACATATTAGAAAATATATCACATGGAAGTAAGCATTCAGAGCCTTTGCTCAGTATTGAGTAAAAGCACTCTTTGAGCCAATAAAGCCATGAGTCGTCCTGGGAATGGTGCAGATGAAGTGATTTACACCTGGATTTGGGGAGATATATATATATATATATATATATATATATATGTTGTTTTTTTTTTATCTATAAATAGTCCCACTACATATTTTTTTCTTTTAGTTTTTTCTTTTTCAGTTTAGGCTTGAACAGGCACAGTGCCAGGTCTTGTTGCACAACACAGACTCAGACGCAGAAATGATTGCAAGCGCTTCTGACACGTGAAATAGAATTTTCAAAGAGTTTCTTTCATAATGAACTTGGTTTCATCAAGAACAAACCCTCACATCAATCACCCAGATGTGTCAGTAATGAGAGCGGAAAAAAAGGCTTTCTTAGCAACAACTTCTCCTGGCTGCATTTAAGCAACTCATACCTGCAGGTTCAGACTGGGTTAAAGCCACTATTGAATCAAAATTAGAGGACAAATTACTTGATCAATTCTGAAATATATATTTTTTTAATGTATAACCAAGGCACTTAAACAAGAACCTTTATTTTGTGAAAAAAACATTGAGAAAAATGAGAGAACACTTTCAAACACATCCCAGATATTCATGTTAATCTGGCACCTGGGGAAGTAACTCAGCTCTCCTGTTGGCCAAAGGGACGACCCTCTCAAACTACTTCTTCAGTAAAAAAGGTTTATTATAAAATCAACAAACCATCCAACTTGATAGAACTGCAGATGTTGTGCAGGAGGAATGGCAGAGGATCCTCAAATCCAGGTGTAAATCATTTCATCTACCCGTTGTGGAGTTGATTACGGCTACGGAATCAGCTATAAAGAAAAACAACCTTAATGGAACTGAGGCTGAACAGCTAAGGTTGAAAGTGTCAGCAGCGTTGTCCCAGACTAAGGTCCCCCCATCCAACCTCACCATTGAGGAGAGAAAAGCAGTAACGGCACTGAGCAAAGACCACAGCATCACTATCCTTCCAGCAGACAAGGGTAGATGCACAGTTGTTCTCAATACAACTGATTATCAGGCAAAGATCTCTGCATTACTCAGTGACTCTAACACTTATGAAACTCTGAAACGAGACCCTACCAGCGGTTACAAAAAGAAGGTGATAGAATGTCTACAGCAACTACAAAAAGAAGGAGTCATTAGCAAACCACAGTATTACAGGCTTTACCCCCAGGACTCAACCCCCTGCTTATATGGACTCCCAAAAATCCATAAAGAAGGGGCCCCGCTCAGGCCCATTGTCAGCAGCATAAACTCGGTCACTTATAACATTGCCAAGCATGTTGCCAATATTCTGGCACCACTGGTGGGAAACACCCCACGCCACATCCAAAACTCCATGGACTTTGTGAACAAAGTCAGAGACCTAAAAATGGATCCAGATGAAACCATGGTGTCCTACGATGTGACTTCCTTGTTCACCTGTATTCCAACCATGGAGGCCTTGGCCACGGTAAGAGAGCGGCTCACACAGGACATTTCCTTACAAAACCGAACAAATCTCAAACCAGACCACATTTGCCAACTTCTGGATTTGTGCCTGAATACCACATATTTCCAGTTTAATGGCATTTTTTACAGACATAAACACGGCTGTGCCATGGGTTCACCAGTATCCCCTATTGTGGCAAATCTGTACATGGAGGAGGTAGAGGGCAAGGCGTTGAACTCCTTTAAAGGAGTAACCCCAAGCCATTGGTTCAGATATGTGGACGACACATGGGTTAAGATCAAATCCAAAGAGGTGAAAACTTTTACTGAACATATCAACTCAGTGGACAGAAACATCAAGTTCACCAGAGAGGAAGTTAAGGACAACAGCTTGCCCTTCTTGGACTGTGACGTCCATATGGAGAATGACAGGAGCCTCCACATAGGGGTATACAGAAAACCCACTCACACGGATCAATATCTACTTTTCGACTCTCACCACCCTTTGGAACACAAGCTTGGCGTTATCAGAACACTGCAACATAGAGCTGATAACGTACCCACTAGCTCACAGGCTCAAGGGGAAGAACGCAAGCACCTGAGAGGCGCCCTCACAACTTGTGGCTACCCCAGCTGGACCTTTGTTAAAACGGCAGCTGCCTCCAGAAAGAAAACCAAAGTGGTTGAGAAAGAAAAAGATAACAGGAGAAACAACATAGTCATCCCATATGTGGCTGGGGTATCGGAGAAACTCAGGAGGATTTTCAACAAACACTGCATCCCTGTGTATTTCAAACCCGGTAACACACTCAGACAGAGACTAGTACATCCGAAGGACAGAACACCACACCACCACAAAAGCAACCTGGTTTATGCTGTCCAATGCAATGAGGAATGCAAAGATCTTTACATTGGAGAAACAAAACAACCACTGCATAAACGCATGGCCCAACACAGGAGAGCTAACTCCTCAGGCCTGGACTCGGCTGTCCACTTACACCTCAAGGAGAAAGCCCACTCCTTTGATGACAGCAATGTCCAAATCTTGGACAGAGAGGACAGATGGTTTGAAAGAGGAGTAAAAGAAGCCATCTATGTAAAAGTGGAGAAACCATCGCTAAACAGAGGAGGGGGTCTGAGACACCACTTATCTCCAATTTACAATGCCGCCCTTTCATCCCTTCCCAGGAGATTCAACAATCTAACCTCAAAGGACAACTGTTCACACATGGCCCGGGTGACCCCAACGACTGTCGTTCAGACTCAATAGAGCACTAACGAAGTCGAAACCAACTGCCCACCAACGACTGTCACTCTAACGACGGGCGTGGGCACTTGGAGCACAAAGGGTGTCAGTGACATCATCGGCCTTGTGAGAGGTTAAATACCTGGATCTCCACACCAGTTAGTTGGACCAGTCCCAGCCTGGTCAGATGCGTACATGAACTGATGAAGCCTCTTGGATGAGAGGTGAAACGTCTTCCTAGACAAACAACCAGTCCAGTTGTTTTTTGACTGAAATTGCTTTGAGGATAATGATGACCTGGACGAATGAGAACACTCACAGGCTTATTTCATCTGCCCCATTCCCGTCTTGGATGTATTAGCCCAAAAGGGTGCTTTTGCGCAATACTGAGCAAAGGCTTCGAATAGTTACGTCAATGTGATATATTTTTTTATACATTTGCAAAAAATTCTACAGCTCTGTGTTTTTTCTGTCAAAATGGGGTGCTCTGTGTACAGTAATCAGTCTCATCTCATCTCATCCTTAACCCCTTATCCGGGGTCGGGTCATGAGGGCAGCAGCTTTAGCAGGGGTACCCAAACTTCCCTTTCCCGGGCCACGTTAACCAGCTCTAACTGGGGTATCACAAGGCATTCCCAGGCCAGTGTGGAGATATAATCTCTCCAGTTAGTCCTGGGACATCCCCTAGATGGCCCACAGAAGTGAATTGCTCACCCCATACTCCAGCAGCACCTCCCCCATCTCCTGAGGGGCCCGGTCATATGCCTTCTCCAGATCCACAAAGCACATGTAGACTGGATGGAAATACTCCCAGGCACCCTCCAGGATCCTTCCGTTGTTCCATGTCCAGGATGGAATCCACATTGTCCGTTTTATATCTGAGGTTCGACTCTAGGACAAACCATCCATTCCAGCACCTTGGAGTAGGCTTTACTAGGGACGTTGAGTAGTGTGATACCCCTGTAATTGGCACACACCCTCTGGCCCCCCTTTTTAAATAGGGGTACCACCACCCCAGTCTGCCACTCCCTTGGCACTGTCCATGACTTCCACGCAATGTTGAAGAGACGTGGCAACCAAGACAGCCCCTCCAAACCCAAAGCGTTCAGCATTTCTGGACAAATCTCATCAATCCCTGGGGCTTTGCTTCTGTGGAGTTGTTTGACTATATCAGTGACTTCCACCAGAGATATTGACAATGATTCCCCATCAGCCTCCAGCTCTGCCTCTCCAAAAAAAAAGGGCGTGTTAGTCGGATAAAGGAGTTCCTCAAAGTGCTCTTTCCACCGCCCGATTACCTCATCCGCTGAGGTCACCAGCGTCCCGTCCTAACTGTAAACAGCGTGGACGGTGCCCCATTTCCCCCTCCTGAGATATCCCACAACTGTCAGAACATTGGTTACTTACAGTCTTAAAACTATTTTAATGAGTTTAAAATCACAAACTTGGATAATAGCGAACACAAAACAACACCTTTTTGTATGTTCTGTCGAAATATACTGCAGCCATAATTACAAAATGAAATAACTGGATCTTTTGAGGAAGTGGAATGTATTTGACTTAGCGTTTCCTAAATATAATCCCAGTTTTTATACCAATTAATAGGTTCAAAAGTGTGTGCTTTTAATTGGGTTATCTGTATATAAACTACTCCTATAGGTCGAAACAACAGCATTCTGATCCAGAATATCACCTATAATTCGAGAAGGTGCATTTCATGGCAGGGGTGCTGAATACGGCACAACACCTGTACAACAGTGCGCACACGGGTCTCAGTGGAGCGCTGCTTAGGGTTGCCCATTTTATTCCACTCTTAAGACTGCCCCTTTTATTCCACTCTTAAGACTGCCAAAAAGCACATCTTTATTATCATCTCGGATGTCAGGATGCCGATCTGTGTGTCGGAAAAGTCTCTTTTCTTACAAGTGTTTCGACCCTCCATGTTTGACCTCAGTGGGCGAGGCCTCCGAACCAGGAATATTTAAGCGTGTAACATGTTAATGACAATCGAATTCAGCTGCCACATTTATCAAGGCCTGCTCATTCCTACGCTGAGATTGGTCAGATAGGAATGTTTCATAAATAACATGTTGGTCCGAAGAGAACATATTTCTCCTGTATTAGCTTCTTTGCACTGGCTACCTGTAAAATCTAGAATATAATTTAAAGTCCTTCTCCTTACCTACAAAGCTCTTCATGGTCAGCCTCCGTCGTATCTTAAAGAGCTCATAGTACCGTATTACCAGACTAGATCGCTGCGCTCTGAGAATGCAGGGCTACTTGTCGTTCCTAGAGTCTCCAAAAGTAGAAATGGAGGCAGAGCCTTCAGCTACCAAGCTCTTCTCCTGTGGAACAAACTCCCAAGTGTTATTTGGGAGGCAGGCACTGTCCCCATATTTAAGAGTAAACTTAAAACTTTCCTTTTTGATATAGCTTACAGCTAGGACTTACAATAAGATTTTGTTCTACTTAATAATGCTGCTATAGGCCTAGTCTGCCGGAGGATAATACTTTTCCTGATAGTCTGAGCTTCTCTCCTCTCTGTCGGTATCAT
This sequence comes from Echiichthys vipera, assembly GCF_963691815.1. Classification (NCBI taxonomy): domain Eukaryota; kingdom Metazoa; phylum Chordata; class Actinopteri; order Perciformes; family Trachinidae; genus Echiichthys; species Echiichthys vipera. Next base: position 16,056,244 of record NC_139848.1, on the reverse strand, counting down.
TCATGTCTTATCAATGCATGTTACAAATTCAGCTTCTTCCCCGGAGCTGTTTGTGCTTTGTCATCCCGCAGGTCTCTGCTGATCGTGGTGGTGCCTGCTGCCGTGGTCCTACATGACGCTTCCTGCTGCTATTGTCACTGTTACTCATATAAACTATCACTAGTTTAATAAACTATAACATTTTGTAACCATAAAAACACTACCAGTGGTATGTCTCGCTGAATCGTAGATATTGCCACTACTCATCATTGATCATGTTTGCCACAATAATTGCTGTCATTGTCATATTCTATCACCTTAGCTGTGCTTGTTTCTACTATTCTGCTGCATTAACTGCCTTAACAGTGAAGTCATATTCGCATTACTATAGATATTATTATAGTTCCTAGTACGCTTTGGTTGCTTGCATCTCTGGAAGTGTGTCTCCCTGTCTCTCTCTTTCCATCTGTGTGTCTTTTCTCTCTTTCTCTCTCCTTTTCTTCCTCCCCAACCGATCAAGACAGATGGCCGTCCTCCACAGAGCTGGGTCTGCCTGACGTTCCTGCCTGTTATAGGGAAGGTTTTCGTTGCCACCATACTCTACAGATGAATTGTTGGGTCTATGTAAATCATAAATAAGTCATAGAGTGTGGTCTTTCCCTACTCTTTAAAGTGTTCTGAGATAACTTTTATTATAATTTGACGCTATAAATAAAATTGAATTGAATTGAATTGAATAGATATAATGTGTCATAATTGAAAGTTCGCTGGGATTTTACTTTGAAGACACAGATCTGAATGTCTTGGACTTCCTGGGTGACTCTATGGGGTTGTGTTATGTAACCTTGATTTTGAATATGTATGAGAAAATGGACCATTGTTAAAAATTCCAATAAAATATATTGGCATTAGTTTTATTGGCACAAGTACAGCGAAAACCTTGGTCGGTTGGCTTGACTGTAGTTCATGAACATGTACTACACCCAGGAGTTAAAATGAAAAAATTTCTCCTCTTCAACCTGTCCGTGTTGAGAACATGGAGCGAACTAAAGAGACCCCAGGCACCCAGGAAAACACAGACATTAACGTTAATGAAATTAACTAGGACCCACCAACACCAACAAAAAATGTGCTAAGGACAAAAATGAAAGTTAAAACGTACAGCACTTTTTACAGACAAAAACAAGGCTTTGCCATGGGTTCATCAGTATCCCCTATTGTGGCAAATCTATACATGGAGGAGGTCAAGGTCTTGAACTTCCTCAAAGGAATAAAACCAAGCCATTGGTTCCGATATGTGGACGACACATGGGTTAAAATTAAAATCCAAAGAGGTGCCAACTTTTACCGAACAAATAAACTCAGTTAACAGAAGGTCACCAGAGGTCAAGGACAACAGTTTGCCTCTTTTAGACTGTGACGTGCATATGAAGAATGACAGGAGCCTCCACATAGGGGTATACAGAAAACCCACTCACACAGATCAATATCTACTGTTTGACTCCCACCAACCCCTGGAACACAAGCTTGGAGTTATTAAAACCCCGCAATACAGAGCTGATAATGTGCCCATCAGCTCACAGGCCCAAGGGGAAGTACGCAAAGACCTGAGAGGCGCCCTCACAACTTGTGGCTACCCCAGCTGGACCTTTGTAGAAACGGCAGCTGCTTCCAGAAAGAAAACCAAAGGGGTTGAAAAAGAAAAAGAAAACAAGAGAAACAACATAGTCATGTATGTGGCTGGGGTATCAGAGAAACTCAGGAGGATCTTCAACAAACTCTGCATCCCTGTGTATTTCAAACCCAACAACACACTCAGAGACTAGTACATGCCAAGGACAGAACACCACACACCCAAAAGCTATCTGGTTCATGCTGTCCAATGCAACGAGGAATGCAAAGATCTCTACATTGGAGAAACAAATAAACTACTGCATAAACGCATTGCTCAACACAGGAGAGCTAACTCCTCAGGCCGGTCTTGTGAAAGGTTAAATACCTGGATCTCTACACCAGATAGTTCGCCCAGTCCCAGCCTGGTCAGATGCGTACATGTACTGATGAAGCCTCTTGGATGAGAGGTGATGTCTCCCTAGACAAATAACCAAGTTTAGTTGCTTTTGATTAAAATTGCTTTTGGGATACAGCTACAACAGCAATTGGGAGTAGCAGGAGTTCGCCTGGCTCAAGGTCGATGCAACAAAGCAAGTAACAAGTGGCTCTTTTTTTCAGACTGCACCACTTAAAATAAGAAAGGATAAACCTTATGTTGTGCGCATCCAAATATTAAAGAAAGACATCCCACCGTCATTTCCTGGCTCGGGATGCCAATCTCAATCAGCAAAACCTGGAGCGACCCGATACAGTTTAACCCTCCATCACCACCAGTTTCAACCGTGCAGACAAAGGGGAACTTAAAAAAGTAATTTAAATGTATTATAGGCAGCTACACTCTGTGTGTGTGTAAGTGTGTGTGTGATCCATTTATCCAAAAAATAACATACATTAAGTCTTTTAAATCATTGATTTGTTATTCTATAATTGTATTACATTATGTATATATGTATTTCACTTGCATATGTTACTGTGTAAGTGATGAGCTGCAATAATTGTCCTCTGTAGAGAAGACAGGCATTTTTAGGGTGTGCTACAACTCTTAAAATGCTTACAACGCTAAAAACTATCAGCCTCTGTAGCCTTATGATTATTTTTTCTCATTACTATTGATTTATGTTTAATGACCTGTTGGTGGTTAAACAAAAGGTTCCCTCGCAGCAGCAGGAGAGGAGCGCAAGATGGCGGCGCGCACTGGTGCAGCGGCTCTTAGCTCTCCAACTTGGTGTTTTGTTTTATTACTTTTTTGTATGTTCTGTTCGACTTTTGCACTGCAGCCATCACATATAGTCGCCAGAACCTAATCGACCTGGGCCTTAGGCACACTGTGTCTGTAACTGGCGACTATCAGCAAAAACAAAACTTCCCGGAGGACACCGTGAGACCACCGGGATCTCCGTGGATGGTCATCCCGCCCAGGAAGCGCAGGAGGCGGCGGAGAGAGAGGAAGCAGAGGATGCCGGTCGGGCCCAGATGCTAGGCTACGTAAACAACCGCACAGGCCAGCATTACCAAGCCTCTTCTTCTCTTCTGGAGCCTGGTAGTCCTGGAAGGGACTCCCATGGCAGAAAGGAAGAGAGACCCTGCCCGGAGGAAGCCCGGGGCCCCCGCCTGGAGCCAGGCTTAGACAGAGGGCTCGCCGCGGTCGGATGCGCTGCTGCATGGATGGCAGTGAAGGTGAGGGGCCGCGATGGACCAGACACAAGAAGCAGAGGCTGGCTCTGGGGACGTGGAATGTCACCTCTCAGTGGGGAAGGAGCTGGAACTTGTGCAGGGGGTGGAGCGCTACCAGTTAGATCTGGTGGGACTTACCTCCACGCACAGTCTCAGTTCTGGAACCTGGTTAATGTGGCCCGGGAAAGGGAAGTTTGGGGTCCCCTGCTAAAGCTGCTGCCCCCGCGACCCGACCCCGGATAAGCGAATGAAGATGAGATGAGATGAGATGAGATTAGTTTTTAAAATTCAATTAAAAGTGGTTTGGAAAATTGATAAAAATCCTAAAAAAAAGTAGAACACTGAAGTGGTCTGTACAGAGAATATGTAGGCTCCTAAAAACAAAGGCATGGTACTCAAATGCTGAGTAGCTGTTAAAAAAACCTTTGTTCATGTTTATAGTGTTCTTTCATAATTGAAGCAGTGTCGCACCCTATTCTGCATCTCCTTGCTGAAAATAAAAAGTAAAAATTTGGTGGGGAAGCCCCTAGTGAGAACAACAGGTGCATCAGTGCCAAGCCATGTCTCTGTAAGGAGATTGATAAAAAAAATAAAAATAATAATAAAGATTTTACACACACACACACACACACACACACACACACACACACACACACACACACACACTCACGTCAGTCCAGGTCAGTAGATGCAGCCTAAAACAATTGCAGTCACTGCAGTCAAAACAGGCCTGCAGCTCAAGTTTTGAACACAAACTTTAGACATTTGACTTTCTGCGTGTAATTGTGAGAAAATGCAGCACACATTGATCTTGGAAGGTGTAATAATGACTCTCTTGTTTTCATCTACACCAAGCTTCACAGAGAGCTGCTCCACCTACGACCAAAATCCCGGGATAAACCTCTGTGTTCTGTAGTAAACAATCTAGTTTCTGTAGATCTTCACTGATGAATGTACTATCTAAGGGAGAACTGAAAACCACACCAATAAACAGCAACACGGGAAGATGGAATCATGAAACAGCTTTAACATCAATTTACCTGATAACACAAAACAAGTTTTATAAACCAGACTAATGCAATAATTAGTTCTTAGAGTTCTTTTCCCATTGTGATCCTTGCTCGGAACAGATGGACACTGTTTGTCTGCTGATGCCTTTTGTTTGAGAAAGTCCTCAGTTGGTGTTTTTCCTTCAGATGATTCAGGTTCATGTGGATGGAGAAAGATTAACCTGAAAGGTAAAACGATCTGTGTTTGTTGTAAAAGCTCATTCATTTCATCAGCTTTTGTCTGAGAGAATTCTTGGATTTGAAAACAGTCAACATGATTCCACTCCGACACATTAATTGATACATAACCGTTTCCAACGCCAATGCACCAGGTTACAGAAAGATTTTCCCACTGCGACTGAAAGCAGCCCTTGACGTTCTTGGTGTGGGCGGGGCTAAACGGCTCCGAGGGATTTGTAGCGTCGAGAATCCAGAGAGAGTCCAGTAGTGCCGGAACTCGACCGGAAGAGGCAGCAATGTGGCTGCCGGGAGGAGCGGTGTATGCTTTTGAGTTCAGCGAATAGAGGAAGTTTGCATTGCTTTGCTTTGTTTTGTATAAATAAAAGTCACAATCTTTTTTCAAGGATAGGTAGAAGTAGAATAGATTCAGTGGAGAGAGTATTTTGCGGGAGTATCGGCCGACGACCTGTATAGGTCCGGTATACGATACGCTTGAACATATTCTCGACCATGGCAGAGAATCAGGAAGATAGTTGTTGCAGTATGGATGAAGTGGTACAAGATGATGGGCACTGGCAGTCAAGGAGAATAAATAAACCAAAACGGTCTAGGGAAGTGAAAGAGAGTGAGGAGAAATAGAATGTCGTGGTGAGGTTTGAAGAACCAGGAGTGAAGAATTTGGATCCAATAAAACTGACAAGAATAATTAAGAATCAGGTTGGCGAGGTAAAATACGCTAGAATTTTAAATGATGGCAATTTGTTAATAGGATGCAACTCTGAAGAGCAGATTGGAAGAGCTCTAAAGCTGCAAGCTATTGGGAGAGCAGTGGTGGTAAAAGTGGTAAAAATGGGTGAACAAGGAAGTAAAGGAGTGATTTATGGGATTCCGTTGGCAATTGAAATGAAAGAGCTGGTAAAGAACTTAAAAGTAAAGTGTGATGCAGTTCAGAGTGCTAATCGCTTAACCAAGGGAGCTGAGAAAAAAGAATCTGAATCAGTTCTGATACAGTTCAGTATAAAATAGTCGCTCACAGAGCTATACTTTGGATTCATGAGGTACAGGGTAAGAGGGTTCACTGTTAAGCCAATAAGATGCTACAAGTGCCAGAAGTTTGGTCATGTAGCTAAACTTTGTAAAGGGACAAAAAGATGTGCGAAATGTGGTGGGGAGCATGACTATGGAGAATGTGGAGAGGGGGTAAGACCTAAATGCTGTAATTGTTGAGGGGGACACAGTGGTTTCAAGACCAAAAAGTTCAGGAAAACTAGTAAGGAAAGTGGTTCCATGGTGGGATGCTAAATGTGAAGAGGCAGTTCGGGAAAGGAACAGAGCATTTAGAATGTTAAAAAGAACTCATAACTTTCAACATTTGATTGATTATAAACAAGCACAGGCAGTAGTGAGAAGGTCTATAAGGCAAAGAAAAAGGACATACTGGATAGATTATTGTACCTCAATTGGAAGTACTGATAATATAAATGATGTATAGGGAATGCTCAAGAAAATGAAAGGTAATTGAAGAGAATGGAATTATCCAATCCTGTCAGGTGGAGAACAGTTGGCTATATCAAACCTAGAGAAAGCAGACATGATGGTGAACACACTGAGTAAGGTACATAGTTCAAGTAATTTATCAGAAGAAGAAAGAAGCAGTAGGGAAGAAACAAGGAGTTTATATACTGAGATTATTCAAAAGAAAGACAAAACAGAGGATAAATATAATGTTACATTCACACTGAGAGAGTTAAGAAATGCTTTGGATAAGTGTAAGAACTCTGCTCCTGGCAAAGATGAAATCTGTTATAGCATGTTAAGACATTTAAGTGAAACAGGAATTCAGAAGGTTTTAAAAGTATTTAATAAAGTATGGGAAGAAGGAAAGATCCCTACAGGATGGAAGGAGGCAGTTATTGTTCCAATAAGAAAAGGAAAAGATGCTAGTAATCCAGCTGATTATAGGCCAATAGCTCTAACTTTTCACTTAGGTAAATTAATGGAAAGATTGGTGAATGGAAGGATTATGCACTTTATTGAAGAGAGGGGGTTGATGACTAGTTGTCAGAGTGGTTTTAGTAAGGGGAGAAGTACTATTGATTCAGTCATATGTCTTGAGGATGAAATAAGAAAAGCAGAGGTAAAGACAGAGACTGTTGTGGCAGTAGTTTTAGATGTGGAAAAAGCATATGATATGCTATGTGTAGAGGGCCTTTTAATCAAAATGCACATGTTAGGAATTGGAGGAAATATGTTTAACTGGGTGATGGACTTGATGGAAGTATTCAGGTGAAAACATGGAAAGAAACATCTAGAAGGTGCTTGGTAGAAAACGGGACACCCCAAGGAAGTTTGATTAGTCCATTACAGTGCAACATCATGATTAATGATGTTTTCGCGAATGTTTGGAAAATCACTATTTGCAGACGATGGTAGCTTTCAGAAAAGGGGGGGAAATATAAAGTACACCCTGAAGAAGGTACAAGAAGCACTAGTGGAGGACTGGGGAAGGAAATGGAGCTTTAGATTCTCTATTGAGAAGACTAAGGTTGTGTTTTTTACTCGAAAGAAAATAGATGAAAGTATGAAACTGGAGCTGTATGGTAGGAATTTCGAGAGGGTTAAAAGTTTTACATTTCTTGATGTGTTTTTTTGATGCAGGACTTACATGGAGGGATCGTGTATCAACATTAGTAGATAAATGTAAAACAGTAATGAATTTAATGAGATGTCTTGCTGGAACAGTATGGGGAGCAGATATATCTTCTTTGAAGCAAATTTATGTATATTTAATCAAAGCAAGAATTGAATATGGGTGTTTGGTTTATGGATCTGCAGCCAAATCAGTTTTAGCTGGATTAGATAAAGTCCAAGCTATGGCACTTAGAATATGTACAGGAGCAGTGCGATCCTCTCCAGTATGCTCTTTGCAGATAGAAACAGGAGAAATGCCACTCTGTCTAAGGAGAAAGCCGCAAACTATTGGGTCAGCTTGATGGGTCAAAGGGATGCCCATCCAGTTAAAATAACAATACAGGAAAGCTCGGAGTGAGAGGTGGCAAGGCTCCCAAGTTTTGGGTGGACCGGGAAGGCAGTGGCACGGGAAATGTCAATTTATGATAAGAACTTTGTACAGGAGTACTGTGGTCATCAGTACCTCTATGGGAACTGGAGGTACCAAAGATCGACTTAGAGGTACTCAAGATTACATCACATAATCCTGAATCAAATTTGGTGCATCACTTCCAGTGTCATGTAATAGAACAATATCAAGATCACATATTAATTTTCACTGATGGTTCAAAGGATCCAGAAACAGGTGTTACAGGAGCAGCTTTCATTGTGCAGGGATGGAATGTTCAAGCTTTGAAGAGAACCTCTAATTTCCTAAGCGTGTTCACAGTGGAATTATACGCAATCCTGATGGCAGTGCAAAGGACAGAGCAGATCCAGAACCATAAAGTTTTGATATGTAGTGACTCTTTGTCAGCGATCAATAGTGTTGGTAAAGGATCGTCAAAGTGTCGGCAAGACCTAGTATATGACATTCTTCTGGCCATAAGAGATGTGAAAAGGAGAGGGATAGAAATATCATTTCTGTGGGTCCCAGCTCATGTCGGTATTTCAACTAATGAAAAGGTTGATAAGTCGGCCAAGGAAGCTGCTTTTAAGGAAACTGTAGATATCAACATAAATGTATCAAAGACAGAGGGTAAAAGTATAGTTTGGCAGGAAACCATTTTAAAATGGCAGCAGCTCTGGGAGCAAGAAAACAAAGGAAGGCACCTATTTGCGTTATCTAGTAGGTTAACTGATTCAGTTAACATCTGCAAAATAGGGGGGTTAAGATGTAAGGAAGAGGTTACTATTTCTAGAATGAGAATTGGTCACACGTATCTGAACAGCACTTTGTTTATTCTGGGGAAACACTAGAGTGGCTTGTGTTCCTGTCTGGAACCTGAGACAGTACAGCATGTTTTGATGTCTTGCAGAAAACATGATCGCCAAAGACAAGACCTTCTAAGAGAATTGCAAGAAATTGGATTAAATTAAGTATTTTGGAAGTGGGCTCAAGCAGGAGTGGAAAAAGCTCTTTTTTCAGATTCTTAAAAGACACTGGGCTGTATAGTAGAATATAGAGCACTAAGGTGCTAGTCCCATAGGTGGCAGCAATGCAACTTTTGGATGCCGGCTGCCGTAAAAAACGCAAAGAAGAAGAAGAGAGTCCAGCAGTCTGGGGGGAGCGCTGCAGGATCTCAGAGACCAGGACCAGGAACAGGACCAGGACAAGGAGTGTGACCCACTCTTTGATAGTGACTTAAAGGCAAAAAAAAAGTTGAAAATCTGACACAGTATACCTTTAAGTTTAGATCATGTTAAATATACATATACCTTTGTTCCTTAATACATTTCAGGAGTCTATGTTCTGTATAACTCCCACTCCACTTTTCTTCTTGGTCCCTAATTCCTAAAGTTCATTTTCCCACGTGCAAAGTTTCTTCTACAGTTGAAAGTCATGTTCTAGTTACCTGCTAAGTGGCTGTGACAGACAATATATTAAATGAGCACATTCTATTTAGTTTGATCTTCCCTTGCAATCTTAATCCCAAAATAGTTTCTAATAGGATTGGCTCTTTTAAATCAAATACATATTTAAGTGTAAAGTGTATGTGTGTAGTTTGTCCACACAACACGTCCCTGTCTGAAGTAGAAATTCCCTCACTTTCCATTCAAATTCCCTCCAATATTTAGAGTGACATTAATGACTCTTTCAAATTTTCAGTTAAAATGCTGAGCTGGTAAGATTTTGCAGTATTTTATATACTTCATAGTTTTGCTTTGCCTTTACATCTGTTTTGAATCAGATATTGTAGTAAGTTGTGAACCAAACCGCAGAGTGATGTAGAACATCAATGTTGTTACGGCAACTTCTCCTATGATTTTGTCCCATTGTCCAATTGCCGATAACACACAGCTGGTTTGCAGTAATACTTTTCACTTATGCGGTTAAACAGATTTTCCTTGAAGTATATGATATAATGTGATTTAACCTAAGAAATTGTGTGATGATGATTCATCTCACTGACTTGCCCGAAATAAACAAACGAAAAAATAAATATTCAGTTTGGGTAGTTGATATGGTTGAGTAAAACGGCTCGCAGCAGATTTTGTTATACTTGTGTGTTGTTGCTCTGTTGTCGGTCTGTGAGAACTGTTTAGCTCCAGCCTGTGATTCCCCCTACTGCTCTCAATGACTGCCACCATGTGTCCAAAACTGACAGTATAAGACTATATAATATAACATACGTGAACATAAAACAGCTCCTACAAAGGTTCTGGGTTTTGTGCTCTGTCATGTCATTGTGTATAAAACATCATCGTAGTTTAACATGAAGGGAGTGAAGGTGACGCTTTCCCTTAGACTGTGACTTGCTGATATGCTGTGAGATAAACAGAGTGCTGTCGGGCCACATACCCAAGTATTTGTATTCAGTGACCTGGTCTAGGATAGCCTCCCCTCCCCGATATCTCAGGGGGGAGGGGACACAGAACCCTTCCTGCCAAACCACATGACCTTCTTAGTGGTGTTCTTTAGGATGTTTAAGGTGGAGAAAGCCTGTAAGATATAAAGGAAATTACTTGTAGTGATGTAAATGGGGAAGGACCAGTGGCTTAAAGGACTGTGCCGTCAGCATAACGATGAGTAGAGAATAGTCTCCAAAAGCTTTATTTTCTATTCATATTCATGACCTTGTTCTAATATTGAACCTTGCGACACTGCATTAATGACCGGGGGGCTGAGAATGGAGCTGTTCAACACACTGGTTCTCTAACAACCTCACTGATAGGCTGGAAAGTATGGGATAGCATTTATTCATACTCACACTGATGACTGGAAAGTTAAAATGAGACTAAGGTTTAAGGAAGAGGTGGACTCCAACGTCACAGCTGTCAGCACTGTGACAAATCCTTCACAGCATCTGGATCTTTAAAGGCTCATCAGAGAGTTCACACTGGAGAGAAACCATACAGCTGCAACCAATGTGGTGCAGCTTTCACTCAGTCTAGTGTCTTAAAATCCCACATGCGTATACACACTGGAGAGAAACCATACAGCTGTGATCAATGTGGCGCAGCTTTCACTCAGCCTTCTGCTTTAAAAACGCACCGACAAATTCATACAGGAGAGAAACCATACACCTGCAGTGAATGTGGAAAAGCAGCTCCTGTACGTTTGTACAATACAGTTCTGTTTATTTGATTATAAAATTGGAATGTTTTATATTTTTCAAAGTAAA
>NC_139848.1:14740142-14742642 GCF_963691815.1 Echiichthys vipera | reverse complement strand
AGAATGTCAAGTTACAGTTCTAGAATGTTAAGTCACGGTTTCAAAAATGCTGAATTACGTTTCTAGAATGTTAAGTAACGGTTTACTTCCTGTCACTGATGTCATTCACATGGACTGCAACAAGGAACATCTAAAAGTGTCATTACGTCATTAGAATCTTGTATTGCTGCCAGACTTTGGTGCCAGTTCTATTGCAGTTAATGAAAAAAAGGCAATTAGGTGATGTTGACCGATGTTTTTTACCTAGATGTGAATGTTTGTTTTTGGTGTTATTGGTCTGCAGACAGATGGCTCTGTCTGTCAGCAGCTATAAAAAGTGACCTTTTCACAGTAACGAGACATGTGTGATTTATTACTTCAGGACTGTCCCATGTTTCTGCAGAATAAAAACCTGCAAACTATCAGCACTCGTACTTCCATTTGTTCCTCTTAAAGATGGAAACCAACCATTTTGAAAAACAGGTTCACTTGTTCTATTTTAATGTCCACAGTTGCCATGGATACACATTACTAAACCACTATCCTGAATGACAGGTGGCCGTGTAGCTTAGCCCTAAAACCTCCCCTGCTCTCTGGTCTATTTGACTCTAAATGGGACCATCATTGTCTAAATGAGCATCATGCTGAACTGAAGAAGACTTGAAACTAGAGACTGAGACATAAACTCATTAGGAAAATGTTTACTGAGGAAATAAATCAAGAGAGAAGCTTAAGCTCATTTTCTTATTGACTTCTATACAATCACACTTCTTTATGGAGCCAATGGAGTATCCCCCTGCTGGACATTAGAGAGAATGCAGCTTTAAGTGGAGTACCCCCCTGCTGGACATTAGAGAGAGTGCGGCTTTAAGTGGAGTACCCCCCTGCTGGACATTAGAGAGAATGCAGCTTTAAGTGGAGTCTCCCCCTGCTGGACATTAGAGAGAATGCAGCTTTAAGTGGAGTACCCCCCTGCTGGATATTAGAGAGAGTGCAGCTTTAAGTGGAGTCTCCCCCTGCTGGACATTAGAGAGAATGCAGCTTTAAGTGGAGTCTCCCCCTGCTGGACATTAGAGAGAATGCAGCTTTAAGTGGAGTCTACTCCCGCTGGACATTAGAGAGAATGCAGCTTTAAGTGGCGTCCCCCTGGTGGACATTAGAGAGAATGCAGCTTTAAAAACTCTTCATCATTGACTTCACTTTTCAGAAAGTGAAGCTACATCCATCTCTATTATTCAGTCAATATTTTGTTAACAAGAGTCCCCTGGTCCTTCAGTTAACTGAAGTTAGCTTCAGTTAAAGTTAAGGTGACCTCTTGGTGCCAAAACACATGCTAAAGTTAGGGCTGCGGTTATTGAAACCTTTTGGAATCGAGTATTCTACCAATTATTCTATCATATAAAAGGGGCCTTAGAAACATTTTTTTTAAATAAGTCACTGATTGGATGAATATGGGACACACTTGGCCAATCATGTGGCCAGGTTCATAAGGTCAGTTTTGTTGTCAAAGTCAAAGTGCCCTCTAGGAGCTAAAACGTGTGCTAAAGTGCCCTCTAGGTAGCCAAAACGTGTGCTAAAGTGCCTTCTGGGAGCCAAACCGTGAGCTAAAGTGCCCTCTAGGAGCCAAAACATGTGCTAAAGTGCCCTCTAGGAGCCAAATTGCGTGCTAAAGTGCCTTCAAGGAAACCAAAACATGTGTTTCAGTGCCCTCTAGGAGCCAAAACCTGTGCTAAAGTGTTCTCTAAGAGCTAAAACATGTGCTAAAGTGCCCATCTAGGAGCCAAAATGTGCTAAAGTTTCCTCTAAAAGCTAAAACCTGTGCTAAAGTGCTCTCGAGGAGCCAAAATGTGTGCTAAAGTGCGCTCTAGGAACCAAAAACATGTGCTAAAGTACCCTCTAGGAGCCTGAACGTGTGCTAAAGTGTCCTCTAGGAGCCCAAACGTGTGCTAAAGTGCCTTCAAAGAAACTAAAACTTGTGCTAAAGTGTCCATTCCAGTAGCGAGGATGTGCTATATGTGCCCTTTTTCTTCTTATCGCCTCTGCCCTTCAAAAAGTCTGTGCACGCCCCTGATGGTGTCTGCACATTTTCTAGCTTTTCACTGGCGAATTTACAGAAATGCTGATTAATTTACTTCGTCCTTCTAAATAAATAATAGAAAATGAAATGATGCTTGGGGCGTGAAGCTGATCTTAACCTTTTTCACTTGAAATACACAAACAAACAGGCGCCCCTTTAACTGTCACTATCACAATTATTTATTGAAACACACATGCACAGTCTCAATAACACAGCCAGTGACCCCTTCAGGGACAGGTAAGTGGCCTAACATTCAGGAAAAACCGGTTAGCAGGAAGCGGGACGCATGATTCTTGTTTGGTGGTGTCTTACCTGTAGGAAACCTGCTTCCTGAAGGTCAGCTGGACAAACTCTGCCTCCATCTGGGACACTGACGGCTGGCCTCCCTCCCCCTCCTCTGGGCCCTGCACCGCCTTCTCTGCTGGGAGCTAAAATAAGACAAAT